>NC_043707.1:91888159-91984119 GCF_006229205.1 Suricata suricatta
GGAAAACAATTTGACAATAAAATATTATGGAGGAGAAAAAAAAGAAATTAAAAAAATAATAAAATAAAAAAATAAAAGGATGGGCATATGTGGAAACTCAAAAACATCAAATAAAGTCAGTAATTTCAGAAATTGGAACATCCTTAAGAATTGGAAAATCTGGGGATGCCTGGGTGGCTCAGTCAGTTAAGCATCTGACTTCAGCTCAGGTCATGATCTCATAGTTCATGGGCTCAAGCCCCACATTGGGCTCTGTGCTGACAACTCAGAACCTGGAGCCTGCTTCAATTCTATGTGTCACTCTCCTTCTGCCCCTCCCCTGCTCATACTCTGTGTGTTTCTCTATCAAAAATGAATAGACATTAAAAAAAAAAAAACTTTAAAACAAAGAATTGGAAAATCTGGGGTATCTGCATGGCTCAGTTCATTAAGCCTCCAACTCTTGATTTCAGCTCAGGTCATGATCTCACAGTTTGTGGGATAGAGCCCCGTATCTGGCTCTGCACTGATAGAGCGGAGCCTGCTTGGGATTCTCTCTCTCTTCTCTCTTGTCTTCCCCCCACCCCCATCATATTCACTCTCTCTCAAAATAAATAAACTTAAAAAACAAAAGAATCGGGAAATCTACCATTTTTAGGTTAACTAAGGTAATACTTTAAATTATTAGCATATACTTTCTTTTCTTAATCTTTTTTAGTTAGCATACAGTGTAGTATTGGTTTCAGGAGTAGGACCCAGTGATTCATCACTTAACACACAACACCCAGTGCTCATCCCAACAAGTGCCCTCTTTAATGCCCATCACCCATTTACTCATTCCCTCACCCCCTTCCCCTCCAGTAACCCTCAGTTTGTTCTCTGTATTTAAGAGTCTCTTACGATTTGCCTCCCTCTGTTTTTATCTTATTTTTCCTTCCCTTCCCCTATGTTCATTTGTTTTGTTTCTTAAATTCCACATGAGTAAATTCATATGGTATTTGTCTCTCTGACTTATTTCAATTAGCATAATACACTCTAGTTCCAACCATGTTGTTGCAAATGGCAAGATTTCATTCTTCTTATATGTGTGTATATGTGTGTGTACGTCTTCATTACCCATTCTTCAGTTGATGGACATCTGGGCTTTTTTTTATACTCTGGCTATTGATAGTCCTGCTATAAAGCTTGGAGTGCATGTGCCCCTTTGAATCAGCATTTTTGTATCCTTTGGATAAACACATAGTAGTACAATTGCTGGGTCATAGTGTAGTTCTATTTTTAATTTTTTGAGGAACCTCCATACTGTTTTCCAGAGTAGCTGCACCAGTTTGCGTTACCACCAACAGTGCAAAAGTGTTCCCCTTTTTCTGCATCCCCGCCAACATCTATGGTTTCCTGAGTTGTTAATTTTAGCCATTCTTTCAGGTGTGAGGTGGTATATCTCATTGTAGTTTTAATTTGTATTTCCCTGATGGTGAGTGATATTGAGCATCTTTTCATGTGTCTGTTAGCCATCTGGATATCTTCTTTGGAAAAGTGTCCATTCATATTAGCATATATTTTATTTATTTATTTTAATGTTGATTTTTTTGAGAGAAAGAGACATACACAGAGTGTGAGAGGGGGAGGGGCAGAGAGAGAAGGAGACACAGAATCAGAAGCAGGCTCCAGGCTCTGAGCTGTCAGCACAGAGCCCAACGTGGGGCTCGAACCCACGAACTGTGAGATCCTGACCTCCGCTGAGGTTGGCCGCTTAACTGACTGAGACACCCACGCACCCCTAGCATATACTTTAAAGTTATCATCAGAGAACCTGATAAAAAATATTATGGTATCAATTCGAATAATATTTCATTAACACATACTATAAATCCAAAACTGTGAGGGATGTAAGAAAAGGAGTCATGATTCTCATCCTCAAAGAGTTCACTAGAAACCCAAACCATGGCAATACATTATGTGTTACATAAAAATCAGGTTCTTAAAAGAAATATGCCAAAACAGAGGCATAAAAAGTAGAATGGTGGTTGAGGTGCCTGAGTGGCTCAATTGGTTAAAGGTCTGACTCTTGATTACAGCTTAGGTCATGATCTTGCAATTCATGAGTTCAAGCCGCATGTTAGCCTCTGTGCTGACAGTGTGGAACCTCCTTGGGATCCTCTGCCCCTCTTTTCTCTCTGCCCCTTCCTCACTTGCTGTCAAAAATAAATAAAATACTTAGAAAAAAGTTGGGATACCAGGTGGCTTAGTGGGTTAGGCATCTGACTTCAGCTAGCTCTGGTCATGATCTCGTGGTTTGTGAGTTCGAGCCCTGAATCGGGTTCTGTGCTGACAGTTCAGAGCCCAGAGCCTGCTTTGGAGTCTGTGTCTCTCTCCATCTCTGCCCCTCCCCCACTTGCACACATGTACGTGCACTCTCTCTCAAAAATAAATATAAAAAAATTTTTTAATTAATTATTAAGATGATATGGGGCAACTGGGTGGCTCAGCCAGGTAAGCATCCAACTCTTGATTTCAACTCAGGTCATGATCTCACAGTTCACGGGATCCAGCTCCATGCTGACATCAGGCTTCACGCTGACAGCACAGAGCCTGCTTGGGGTTCTCCGTCCCTCTCTCTCTGCCCTTTCCTGCACCTGCACACGCACATGCACACTTAATAATTTTTTAAGTGTACAGCTCAGTGGTTTTAAATACATTCACAGTGTTGTGTTAATAAAATTACCACCATTTATCTCCAGAACTCTTCATATCTCTCTCTCTGAAAATATATAAATAAATTTTTAAAAATTATTAAGAAGGTAAACTCAGGGGGCACCTGGGTGGCTCAGTTGGTTAAGCATCCGACTTCAGCTCAGGTCATAATCTCATGGTTCATGGGTTCAAGCCCCACATCAGGCTCTGTGCTGACAGCTCAGAAGCTCAGAGCCTAGAACCCGCTTTGGATTCTGTGTCTTCCTCTTCCTCTGCCCCTCCCCCACTCATTCTCTCTCTCTCTCTCTCTCTCTCTCTCTCTCTCTCTCTCTCAAAAATAAATAAACATTAAAAAAAGAAGGTAAATTCTGTTATTATTTTACCACAATAAAAATGCAAAAGTAAAAAACAAAAAGAAATATGCCAAAGGTAGATTAATCTGGAAATAAAACAATGAAAACAGTTACACATGAATGAATACAAAGATATATAAATGGGTTACAAATTTAATACTTACCTTCATATTTAAAATGGTAACATTTTCCAAGCAACAATACAGGGGAATTTCTACTAAAATATGTCTTTGTTTTCAACACCCAACCTAAACAAGAAAAGAGGAACATAGTTTTGCAGTTAAAGGATTTCAGACTAAAAGTGTAGCAGCATTTTCTTTTATTTAACTTTAAATCATCAATTCTTACTATGAACATGGATTTTTTACAAGAATCGCAAAATAAATATGTGGACAATGAACTGAAAATACAGGTCATTTGTGGTACCTTCAAATATAGTTAAGTATTTTAAACACATTCCATCCACATAAAGAACAGGAGAAAGAAAACAAGTTTATTTTATTTTCAAATAGGTCACAATATTCTCCCCGCCCCCCCACACAATGTTCTTATGGTATAAAACTTAAAAGGTACAAATTCTAGAGATGCTTCAGTGGCAGAGTTGGATGAGTGTCCAACTCTTGACTTTGGCTCAGGTTGTGATCTCAGGGTTGTGGGATCAAGCCCCACAAAGTGTGGAGCCTACCTGGGATTCTCTCTCTCTCTCTCTCTCTCTCTCTCTCTCTCCCTCCCTCCCTCCCCCTCTCCCCTGCAGGCACTCTATCTCTTTCTCTCTCTCAAGTAAAAATTAAAAATTACCCAAAAAACCCCTAACAGAACAGGGTGGCTTAGGTGACTTAGCTTAGTCAAGTTGAACATTTGACTGCAGTTCAGGTCACGATCCCGCGGTTCGTGAGTGCGCGCCCTGCTTCCGGCTCACTGCTGCCGGGCGCAGAGGCTGCTTGGGATCCTCTTTACTCCCCCTCTCTCTGCACCTCCCCCATTTGTGTGCACGCGCTCTCTCTCTCAAAAATAAATATTTTTTTAAAGATAAATGTTACTTTAAAAAAGTACAAATTCTACTCCAGTTTCTCTGACATTAATCTCTTTTTCCCACATGAAACAAATGTTACTAATTTCCTGTATTACCTTCCATCTTAGATAATTAAAATATTTAAAGTAATTGAGTATTCCAATGAAGTAATTTAGGGAAAAGGTGCCACAGTACACTACTGTTGTGATAAATATGGATCTCTGAAGTTTCCTAGGTAAATGTTATAACCCTATCATTTCAGCCACCTGAGAGTGTCTGAAAATAGTGAATAAAGCTTTCAGAGGACCTCATCTCAGTTTTCCACCTCCAGATCCCCAATTCCCACTGTAGTTGCAAACTCTAATTCTTCCAGTTTTCTTCCTATGAAACCGTATGTGTGTATCCTCTTGGTTTTTTATGATGCCATTAATAGTTCTCAATTTCCTAAGAAAAAACACTTGCCCATTACATTCCTAAGTGTTCCTTTTTTTTTTCTTTTAATTTTTGAGACAGAGAGAGGCAGAGCATGAGCAGGGAGGGGCAGAGAAAGAGGGAGACCAGAAATGGATTGGAAGACAGGCTCCAGGCTCTGAGCTGTCAGCACAGAGCCCAATACAGGGCTCAAACCCACAAATGTGAGATCATGACCTGAGCTGAAGTCAGAGGCTTAACCAACTGAGCCGCCCAGGCGCCCCCTGAGAGTTCCCAAGTATATGAAATTCCTGACTGCTCCTAACATGCAAGCGAATATAAACAGAAAGAACCTGAAATTGGGAGTCAACAGACTTAGGTCTACTCTTAAGTAGACAATCTGCCATTTACATTGAAACGTTTCTAGAAAATGTAAAATCAGTGACTTTTTAGGAAAGTGCTCCCCAAAGTACTACAATACAAATAAACATAAAAAACAAATAGAAATATGTGTTCATAATAAAGATGATGCAAGTATTTGAATTTGCTGAAAAGAAAGAATGGCAAATAAATACATGAATCAGGTTTTCATTAAGCTCTACTTGGATTACTCCAATACTCTCCAAAATGGTTTCTGTGTCATCAGTTGTTCCTCACTCTAGCATAGGCCACATGTCACTGCCAAATTAATCTCCCTGTGGCTCAGCTTTGAATAGGTAACTCTTCTGCTCAAAAACCATCCTCAGTGACTCATTACTTAACAGATTTACTATGACCTCAGTGATACTAAAGACATTCCAAAATATGATACACATTACCTTTACAGTCATCTTTTCCACTACTTTTCACCTACATTCAAAGTGGGCTTTGCTGTTTGGCTCAGACTATCCCATGACAAAAATTTCCTCCCCAAAATCAGCCTGTCTACTTCTTACAGCTCATGTATGCTTGGGTTTTTTTTTGTTTTTTGTTTTTTGGGTTTTTTTGAGAGACACTGAGCATGAGCCAGGGAGGAGAAAAGGGAGAAGGAGAAGAGAATCTTAAGCAGACTCCACACCCTCATGTATGTACTTCTAAGCCATTTTTTCTTTTTCCCACCCGGCTCTGATGCACTTCTCTGAACTCCAGGGGGGAAATGGTATTTACTGATCCTATTGTATACCAAGAACTAGGCTAGGCGCCTTACAAACATTTTCTCTTAGAGTTATTAGTACTGTGTACCAGAATGATTTTAATCCCCAAATAGTAATAACCCCCTCCCCCTCCAAAGGCAGTTATTTCTAAAGCAAATTCTAAAAACTTCACAAAAACAACTTCAAATAAAAGGAAACAATCCTCAAGGAGGAACTTCTTTCTCCCTATGCTCTAGCCTCTGCCTACCCCCTTACCATTCACCAATCCTTCTTCAAGAAAAGAGAAGTTGTGAATCTGATTTCTTAAGAGCCTGTGGTATTGCAAAGATCCACA
Source organism: Suricata suricatta (assembly GCF_006229205.1). NCBI lineage: Eukaryota > Metazoa > Chordata > Mammalia > Carnivora > Herpestidae > Suricata > Suricata suricatta. Next base: position 91,894,076 of record NC_043707.1, read on the forward strand.
TTTTACTTGAGCACAGATTTACGGTGCTTTTAAAGCTCAGCAATCACTCATATGGTGCATACTCTCTCACTCTTACACTTCCTGTGCAAATCCTGGCAGGCCCAGACTGACTTCTTTTCATACTCCATGGTGCTATAAGAAGGCTCAGGACTTCTCATAAGGCCCAGCCATTTTCCTCTCTTTTTCCACAGGCATGTCAGAGCTGAATTAGACCAGTATGACAAATGACTAGTCTATATTCTTTTTTTCTTTTATTTGGTTTTAGTTGACCAATTTTCATTTTATCTTTACCAGAGTATTATAAGAAATATACCACTGACTCTGTCCTAGCTGGTTGGTGCTGAACCAGGACACTATAGCATACGAGACAGAAAAATGAAAGATGTAAAATCCATAGAGATGTCAGATATCAGAGCCTGGGGCATAGGAGGGAGCCATGAGTAAGAAGTACGATTATCAATAAGTTCTTCTTATACATATTGAAAAACATATTCATCAGAATTCTTCATACTCAAGAATATATTTGTATTTTGTTCCTCAATCTCCCCAACTTTTTACCTCTAAATCTCAGTTTACAGCAGAAGGAGGTGGGACAGAGACAAATGGCATGATGATTTTCAAATGAAAACTAGCTAAATTCAACTAAATAAATTAAGAAAAGTAAGTAAATTTGGCAAATAAGCCATTAAATAAATTGACACAGGCAGTGATTGTCTGTGAGGGGTGAGCGTTGACCAGGAGGAAGCTTGAAGAAACCTCTGGGATGAAGGGAATTTTCTTTTTTTTTTTTAATATAATTTATTGTCAAGTTGGCTAACGTAGAGTGTATGCAGTGTGCTCTTGGTTTCAGGGGTAGATTCCCATGATTCACTGCTTACATACAACACCCAGTGCTCATCCCAACAAGTGCCCTCCTCAATGCCCATCACCATTTTCCTCTCCCCCCGCCCTCCCATCAACCCTCAGCGGGTGAAGGAAATTTTCTGTATATTCATTAGATTCTTAGTTTCATATGTATATACGAGTGTCATATCCTAAAAATTGTATATTTATTTTTTTATCTCACTTTATATTAATTTTCCCTAAATTACAAAAAATTAAGAGATAAACTAGAACAGTGTTTCAGTTATTTGTTCCTGTTTAACAAACCACTCCAAAACTTAATAATTTGAAAGAATTTTCTTCCGTTTTTATTTAAATTCAAGTTAGTTAACATATAGTGTAGTATTGGTTTCAGAAGAACAATTTAGTGATTCATCACTTACATATACCACCCTGTGCTTATCACAACAAGCACTCACTTTAATGCCCATCACCCATTTAGCTATCTCCCTCCTTACCTCAGCTCCAGCAGCCCTCAGTTTGTTCTGTATATTTAAGAGTCTCTTATGGTTTGCCTCCCTCTCTGTTTTTATCTTATGAAACAACTTCTCTTTATTATATCACACAGTTCTGTGGACTGACTGGGGTCACCTGAGCAGTTCTCCCACTAGTCTAACGTAGTGGAAATCAGATGGAGAGGCTCAGCTGAGACACTGCATTAGCTGATGCTTCCTCTCTTAGGTAGTGTCCGGGCCATTCTTCTTCATGTGGTCTCTCCATGTGATTTTCTCCAGCAGAGTACCTAAACTGGTTACATAACAGTTCGGAGCTCCAAATCAGAGCAAGCAGAAGTTGCCTCTTAATGGCCAGGCCTAGAATTGACAGAGCCTCATTTCCTCTCATTCTTTTGGTTAATATGAGGCACAGGCCAGCCCAGATTCAATGACAAAAGAGACAACACAATATATGGTTAAAGATTCTTATTAAGGACAATCTTTGGAGACGAGCAATCGTAAACAGAATGTTACAAAAAACCTATAGTCCATTAAGTCAGCTACCTGAAAACTACAAAGCTTTAAAAGACCCAAACAAGCCAAAGAATGTAGAAATAACAGGTGATAATTATTTTCTGGAGGATCTGAAATACCCAGAAGGATGGTTTACATATCACCACTTTTAAAAAGGTAGTCAAGTTTACACACCTCATAAAGTCATGCAAATAAAAGGAGGGAGGGGAGAAGAAAGCAAAAACTAAGCAGTTTTTCAAGAAAGTAAGGTCTAGAGTCTTTTAAATCTTAAGTGCTATGCCATTTCTAGTTCCATCTTCATCATTTCATAATATTGACATTGATAAAAATAATCATAAATTATGTTAACTGTATTCAGAGAACAGCAAGACTGGGGAGCAAGGGAGGCTGGGTTTGAATACCAATTTCAACCAATAAAATCAAACAAAAATACTAGTCCATAACTTGAAGCTATCTAGAACACATATCACCTTAAGCCATCTGTTCTTCAGAGATTAGAAATCACCATAATTTCATGATGGCCACTTAAATCTCTAGATAAGGAAAACAACATATGTAAATAATAGTTTAAGTAGCAATTCCTAGGATACTGCTATAGTAAGTTATTCTAGGGGCACCTGGGAGGCTCAGTCCTTTTAAGCTTCAGACTTCAGCTTCGGTCATGAGCTCATGATTCACATGAATGCAAGCCTCACATCAGGCTCTGCATTGACAGCACATGGAGCCTGCTTTGAATTCTCTGTCTCTTCCTCTACGCCTCCCCTGCTCACTCTCACTCTCTCTCTATCTCCAAATTAAATAAACATTTAAAAATAAAAGTGATTTGTATTTTAAAAAATAATGAAATAAAAATGGGTTATCCAGTGCCTGTATGACAATTTTCAACTTACAAATGAAATCTTCATCACAAAACCTATTCACCAAATTAAATGGCTTAAAAAGAGCATAAGCCTCCTTTTGCAGATGACATGACCTTACATACAGAAAATCCAAAGGAATCCACAAAAAACCATTAGAGCTAATAAAGTAGAACATCAAGCTTATAAGACACAGGATCAAATTACAAAAAGCAACCGTATTTCTATATACTAGCAATAAACAAACTTGAAGAAAGAAAACAATTTACTTTCAAATAGCATCAGAAAGAATAAAATACTTAAGAATAACTTAACAAAAAAAAGTACAAGCTTTATAAGCAGAAAACCACAAAACACTGTCAAAAAATATTATAAACCTAAATATAAGGAAAGACATCCCATGTCCATAGATCAGAAGATTTAATATGGCAATACTCTGTTAAGATGGCAGTACTCTGAAAGTGATCTACAGATTCACTGAAATCTCTATCAAAATACCAACTGGATTTCTTGCAGAAATTGATAAGATGGTCAAAAATTCATCCAGAATAGCCAAAACAATCTTGGGAAAGAACAGGGTTGAAGGAATCACACTTTCCAATTCTGTGATTTTACAAAATTTACTCAGTGTGGTACTGGCACATGGATGAATGTATACATAAATGGAATTGAATTGGAAGTCCAGAAATAAACCTTTACATCTATGGTCAACTGATTTAGACAGGGGTATCAAGACCATTCAAAGGAGAAAGAATAGTCTTTTCAAAAAATGGTGCTGGGACAACTAGATAGCCACATACAAAAATGAAGCTGGATTTCTACCTCACATCACATGCAAAAATTAACTCAAAATGGATCAAAGACCTAAATATAAGAGCTAAAATAATAAAATTCTTGGGGTTCCTGGGTGGCTCAATCAGTTAAGTTTCCGACTCTTGGTTGTGGCTCAGGTCATAATCCCAGGGTCATAAGATCCCAGGATCCCTCATCAGGCTCCACACTTAGTGTGGAGCTTAAGATTTTCTTCTCTCCCTCTGCTCCTCTCCCCCACTCATGCTCGCTTTCTCTCTTTCTCTCTCAAATAAAAAAAATTTTTTAATTAAATAAAACTCTTAAAAACATAGGTATACATCTTCATGATCTTGACTTGTGCAACAGTTTCTTCAGTAGGATATCAAAAGCACAAACAACCAAAGAAAAAATAAATAAACTAGATTTCATCAAAATTTGAAAGTTTTGTGCTCAAGTGGACACTATCAAGAAAGTGAAAAGACAACCCCAAAATGGGAGGAAGTATTTGTAAATCATATATTTGCTAAGGGATTTCTATCTAGAATATGTAAAAAACTCTTACAACTCAATAAGACGACAAATAACCAAATTAAAAAATACACAAAGGATTTGAATAGATATTTCTCCAAAGAACATATACAACTAGTCAATAAGCATAAATAAATTTGCTTAATATCCTTATTCATCAAGGAAATGCGAATCAAACTCATTGAGATACTTCATACCCACTGGAATAGCTCCAATAAAAAAGATGGACAACAAAAAGTGCTGGTGAGGATATTGAGAAATTCAAACCCTCAAATACTGCTGAAAGGAAATGTAAAATGGTGCAGCCACTTTAGAAAACAGATTGGTAGTTTTTCAAAAAGTTAAAATATGAGTTAATGTATTATCCAGCAATTCTACTCTTAGGTATATACCCAAGAGAACTGAACACATATGTTCACACAAAAACGTGTACACAATGTTCATAGCAGCACTATTCATATTAGCCAAATATTCAAAAGCAACCCAAATGTCCATCAACTAATAAATGGGTAAAGAAAATGTGGTATGGCCATATAATGAAATATTATTCACTCATATAAAGGAATGAAGTACTGATAGATATATGCTACAGTATGGATGAATTTTGAAAACATTATGCTAAGCAAAAGGAGTCAGACACAGAAGACCACAAGCTGCATAATTCCATTCATATGAAATGTCCAGAACAGGCAAATCCATAGAGACAGTAGAAAGACTAGTGGTTGCCAGGGCAGGAGAAGAGGTCGGGAGTTACAGGGAATAGGTGCTAATGGGTAAAGGGTTGCATTTTGGGGTGATTAAAATGTTCTGGAAATTAGCTAGTGATGATGTTTGTACAATCTTGTAAATATACTAAAAACCACTGAGTCATGAAAGGATGAATTTTTTTAGTATATTATATCTCAGTTTTTAAAAAATCAATGCTCATGGTTTTGAAAATACAATGTCTTATGATCAGGTTGAAACTAACTAACATGGCCTCTAGCTGGCCATGTTTTCCAGTGAGCAGAAGCCAACTGTCCATTGTGTTTTACTTGAATTTGCATTATAAAGGGATTTTTCTAAATGTTATCATTCCTATTTTATGGATATGAACTTCTTCCTGTTGAAACTGGTTCTGCTAAATATTTCTCCATCTTAGAAAGCCTCTTCATCTCCAATTTGTTTCTAGTCCAAGGTGGGCTTTAAAACCAGCATATGATCCTTAATAGATTTGTTCACAAACCAAGAACAATTAGGTTACACATCAGGGTCTGAGATAAATTCATAGGTATTGGTGTGTGAGTATATCTGCTTGGTGTGTTTAAAGGTCTATTTTGCTTGCTTCCAGGTTTATACATACAGTGGCCTGAAACTGAGTCAGAAAAACTGAGATATTATCATCACCTAAATAAATTCTTTTTGCTTCTGAATGTTTAAGAAAAAAGGACCGTACAGTATGCCTAAGTTTCGAGGCAACGTTTATGATGATATTTGGCTCTTTCTTCAGAATATATTCTTATTTAGATTCCTTATACAAATATTTCATTCAAAGAGAACCTCAAGCAATTGTCAGTGACATTATAAGGTAGATGATATATGTCTTCAGATATTTTTTTGAATTTATATAATTTTTAAATCATGATACTTACTATATTTCATGTTGTTCCAAGCAGATACAAATTTAGTTTTTAGTTTGTCAACTTCATCTGTTCCTGTGGCCTCCATATTCAAATTCTAAAGGAAAAGCCATCACTCGATTACATTCTTCTGTTAAGTTTAATCTTTTGACTAAAAGGAAAAAAAATTAAAGAAAAATCAGTAATGAATATATATTAGATGGTGCAATACCTGCTAAGGTTACTTAAATGATTAAACACAACTTGAACTACAAATGAGCAAACCAATTTCTCATTTTACATAACAGAATACAATATATTCTATAAATATTTTAATTACGAAAACATTTAATGCCAAATATACAATAAAAACGATCATACAAAGCCAAACAATAATTTCCTCCAGGTACTCACAATTCAGAACAATAAATTAGCTTAGTATAACAACTCAGCTTTGTGCTTGTGAGACTATTCAATTTGTTTGACTTGTTATTATAGGAAGGTGGTTTTAAACCTTATAAGAAATGACAGCTGGGGCTCCTGATTGATTCAGTCAGTTAAGCATCCGACTTTGGCTCAGGACATGATCTTGTAGATTGTGAGTTCGAGCCCCGCATTGGGCTCTGTGCTGACAGCTCAGAGCCTGGAGCCTCCTTCAGATTCTGTGTCTCCCCCTCTCTCTGCTCCTCCCATGCTCATGCTCTGTGTCTCTCTGTCTCTAAATAATAAATAAAGAACGTTAAAAAAAAAAAAAGAAAGAAAAGAAATGACAACTATCTTCAGATTGGAGGCTTTGACTTAAACTGATTAAGTTAGTACTTTCATATAAAACCTAATTGTTTGGTTTTGTTTTTTAAGACATTTCCTCTATTTCCTTCCTATCTCAATACTGCAGCATTTAAAAAAATAGCTTGAATTAATAACAGAAAATGTTTTATTTTCAAATAAGAATAAATGTAGTTTGTAAGAACTTGTTTTCTAACTGACTTGAGGGAAAGGTGAGATGTGTGATATCATCTGTAAGAGAAACAAATTATACCTTAAAATGCTTGTGCTTATTTACAAAAAATCACAGAAGTTTAATTTTCAAGAAAACAATGCCACACAATGCCCTTGTAGGGTTATAAATATCTCCTCAAAAGTACCGATACATTTATTTCTCTAGCAGTAGCTGTTCCATTTTATAATACATACTAAAAGCTACATACAGTGGAGTCAGGAGAAAGCATGGTCCATTGGAAAAATTTTTAAAGCCAATGTCTGTAGAGCATGGATAGTCCAGAAAAAGCATCTGAGATGTAGCCAAAGGTCTGACCTGGGCCAGAGCCCACGGGGGCTTGTAGGCTGTGCTTCGAATGTTGTTCTCCATCCTAAGAACAATTGGTTTCAAACAGGAATATCAGAATCTGATTCGGTGCGTTTGTTTGACTCTAAGAGCAGCACAAAGCATAGACTGAAAAGGGCAAGAGTACAGGATTAGAGTTTCCTAGGATTGTACAGGACGAGGAAAGCGATGATAATAACCTGGGCTGGAACCGTGAAGAGGGAGAGAAACAGACATAGAAGGAAATGTGTCAAAACGTCAATGTCTTGGTGATTAGATGAATATGAAAGGCAATAAAAACAGATATGCCAAAGATATACCCATGTTCCTGGCTTGTGAAACTAAATAAATAGTGATAATGATTGAAATAGGGAACATTAGAAAGGATCTGGTTAGAAGAGGAAGATCACAAATTTGATTTATATGTAGTTTGCGATGCATCTGAGAGATACATGACTCTCTATCAATATATTATTGCCAGGCACTGTTCAAGGCAATGCAGATACAGCTTAGGACAAAAGCAGTGAAATCGTCTCATGGAGCTTATATTCTAGATATATCTAGAGAGGCCAACTAGGCAGCTGGATATATAGATCAGGAACTTAAAGAATAAGAGCTATTGAGAATTGCTGATGTACCAAAGAAAATTAGAGCTACAGACACGTTCCTCAAGGACTCTGCCATGTTTATGTTTACACTCTCAGCCTTGAGAATGATATTCAAGGCCCTTCAAGAAATTACATCTGCCCTCTTTATTAGCTTTCTCTCTTGCCACTCCCCCCATGCACCATATACTGGAGCCATATTTAATATTAATATTAAAGCTTCCTAACTGGACATGCTATCTGATACTTCATGTCTTTCATGTTCTGTTCCCTTCACCTGGAAGGTCTTCCCGCTCACTCTCAATTTTTGACTACCTTATTATCTGGAGTCCCTGAGACCCAGCTTAAGTTTCAGCTCCTCCTATAAGACTTGTAAGATTTCTACTCACCTCCATACGTCAGATTAAGACAGATGTCCCTGTTCTTAGCCCCAACTGGATCCTGTCTTCCTCTATCACAGGACTCATCATACTGCATTGTAATTACTTCTTACCTCTTCTACCAGATGGTCAACTTTTTGAGTGTCCTTAAGGTCTGCCTGGCATGTGATTGGTTCTCAAAATGTCTATTAGATTAATAGTGAACTGATAAATTAATAAATATAGGTATATCACTAGTAGCACTCTACACACTATAAACCTGTCAATTGGACATTTTTCACTGACAACTAGAATATAGAAAAGGAAAGAAAAATTTTCCTCCAGAAAATTGCATAATTTAACAGAATTTGGAAAAACAAGGAGAAAGGTTTATAAAATGTGCGTCCACATGATGGAATTCACATCCGTTAAAAATGTCTTCAGAAAGTTTGTGAAAATGAGGAAACACTGCAGAATGTAAAACTATGCATCATATGATACTGGCTGGGGAAGAGTTAGAAAGAAGTACATCAAACACTGACAAGTTTCTCTGGATGTAAAATTGTGTGTGGTTGGTTATTTATTTATTTATTTATTTAGAGTGGGGGAGGGGCAGAGAGAAGGAGAAAAAGAGATGACTCCAGTGAGATCATGACCTGAGCCGTAATCAAATTATTTATTTATTTAGAGGGGGAGGAGTAGAAAGAGAGGGAGAGAGAGAGAGAAGTCTTCAAACCATGAGACCATGACCTGAGCTGAGTCCCACTTAGGGTGAACTCGTGGCCTGCTTCAGGTAAAAACACAAGTCCCTATTCAGGTGCACCGTGCTTCTCTTTCTCTTTTTCTTTTAAAAAATTTTTAATATTTATTTTTGAAGGAGAGAGAGAGAGAGAGAGATGGAGTGTGAGTGGGGGTGGGCAGAGAGAGGGAGGGAGACACCGCATCTGCAGCAGGCCCCAGGCTCTCAGCTGTCCGCACAGAGCCTGATGCGGGGCTCCAACTCCCCAACTCTGAGATCATGACCTGAGCCAAAGTCGGATGTTCAACTAACTGAGCCACCCAGATGCTCCTATCTCTCTCCCTCTGCCCCTTGTGGGATTCTTTCTCTCTCTGCCCCTCACTCGCACCCTCTCTTTCTCTCTCTCTCTCTCAAAAAAAAAAAAAAGGAAAGACACTTAACTGACTGAGCCACCCAAGCACTCCTGTGTGTGGTTATTTTTATACCACTATTGTCCACCTTTTCAAACTTATACAAAGAGCATATGTAGTTTTTAGACTTTAAAATTTTTATTGTTAAAAAGCCTCCAACAATGAATCTTCTAAATTCAAATGTTTAAAATAAGAAGATGTACATGGATATATTTTCGTTCAAGTCAGAAAGAAAGTAGGCCATAGGGAAGACTTTGATTCCAACAGCTCACCACACTGGTTACCATGCATACCCTGGCAAGAATGTAAAATTGATGCCTTAGAGTGGGTGGGGGAACATGAAGACAAAATGAGACATTTTGTATGAGGAAAGTCTGTATCTTAGATAAGGACTCCTCAATACATAAGTAATAAATAAATAGCCAAGGTAAGATGCTCTGACAGATTCAGAAATTAATGAGAAAATTTTCTAACCTCAAGGAACTTAAGAGTAGAATAAATTGTTAAGTTGTTCTTTTGTTATTATTTTTCCTCAAAATTTCTACTATAGACTATTCGTTCACTCAGAAAAACTATATCCCCAAACATGAAACATTTAAAACATTTTTGGAACATATCCTTGACTATCCTTTAAGAATACTTTTATTGTCACCATACAGAAGGTAGATGAGAATAATAAAATTATTATCACAAGGTCAAACTAGTTAAGCTGTTGTTGGTTTGATAATTTGGTGTACAGATGACCCTTGAACAATGCACAGTGCAGGGGTTGGGACACTATATACTATTAGTTATAGTATAGTGTCATGTTACTGTATACTATATTCTATATGCTATGTACTATATTCTTACAATAAAGCTAGAAAAATGTTAGTAAAAATCATAAGAATGAGAAAATAAGTATAGACTATACTGTATTTACAAAAAAAATACATGTATAAGTGGTCCCATGCCATTCAAACCTGTGTTGTTCAAGAGTCCATTGTAGTTACTTTCATATAACTAAAATTGAATTCCAATCTTCTATAAAGACAGAAACCCACTTTATTTCCATAACAAAAATTTAAATGCATGTTTCTAAGAATACTAACTTTAGAGCAGAGAGGATTTTGGAAGGTGATCCCTTGGACCAGGTTGGAAAGCAGTATAAATCAAAATGCGATAAGAAGGGAATAATCAGATCTGACTCCAAAGACAAGGACAACAAAAACAAAAACAATGGGGACTACATCAAACTAAGAAGCTCTGTGCCGGGAAGGAGACCAGCAACGAAACGTCAAGACAGCCCACTGAATGGGGCGCCCGGGAGGCTCGGTCTCCTAAGCATCCAACTTCAGCTCAGGTCACGACCTCATGGTCTGCAGGTTTAAGGCCCATGCTGGGCTCTGTGCTGACAACTCAGAGCCTGGGGCCTCTTCGGGTTCTCTGTCTCCCCCTCTCTCGGCCCCTCCCCTGCTCATGTTCCATCCCTCTTTCTCTGAAAAATAAATAGACATTAAAAAAATTGTTCTTAAAAAGACAACCGACTAACTGGGAGAAAATATTGCAACTCACATATCCGAAAAAGGGTACATATCCGAAATATATAAAAGACTCGTAGAACTCAATAATGAAATAGCAAACAATTGAATTAAAAATGTGTAAAGGATCAGCATGGACATTTTCCCAAAGAAGACACATAGATGGCTAACAGGCACATGAACATCACTCATCATCAGAAAAATGGAAATCAAAACCACAATGAGATACCACCTCATACCTGTCAAAATGGCTATTTTCCAAAAAGATAAGAAATAACGAGTGTTGGTGAGGATGTGGAGAAAAGGGACCCATGTGCATTGTTGGTTGGAATGTAAATTGGTACAGCCACTTTAGAAAACAGTACGCAGGTTCACCAAAACATTAAAAAAAGAAATAGCATATGATTCAATAATTCCATAAGTATCCAAGGAAAACTCAAATACTAACTCAAGATATATACACCCCTATGCTCAGTGCAGGATTATCTAGAATAGCCAAGATACAAAAGCAACTAAAGTGTCCATCAATGGATGAATGGATAAAGGAGTTGCACACATGCATGCACGCACACACACACAGGAATACTATTCAGCCATCAAAAAGGAAAATCTTGCCATTTGCAACAATATCAGTGGACCTTGTAGGTACTTTGTTAAATGACATAAGTTAGACGATAAAGACACACACAGTATGACTGCACTTAAATGTGGAATCTAAACAAACAAACAAAACTCACAGACAGAGGAAACAGGTAGTTGCCAAAGGGTAGGATGTGTGGAGGTAAGCAAAATGAGTGAAGGGGATTAAGAGTTACACACTTCCTGTTATAAAATAAATATGCAGTGGGGATATAATGTACAGCAATGGTGGCTACAGTCAATAATACGATATTGTATATTTGAAAGTTGCTAACAGTAAATCCTAAAAGTTCTCATCATAAGAAAAACAAATCTGTAACTTTGTGTGGTGACAGACAACTAGCCTTATGGTGGCGATTATTTCCCAAAGTATCAAATCAATGTCGTACACCTGAAACTAATATAATATGCCAATAATATTTCAATTATTAAAAATAGAATATTCAAAGACCTCCTACAAGGCAATTAGAAAAATTCAGAAAAACCAGTAGAACAATCCACAAAAGACTTAAACAAGAACTTTATATTAATAAATTGATGATAATTTTATAAGTGGATGACCATGGTCAATATGCCTAAGGAAAGGTCTTTAAAAGGGAAAATGTGTATTGAAAACAGAAGGAGATTGTGGTACAAACACACCAGATTAGCTAAATCTTAAAAAGTCAGTAAGTTACAAGTGTTAGATGTTGAGCAACAAGAACTCTTACACACTACTGGTGTGGTTAAAAATTAATGAAACCACTTTATAAAATGTTTGGCAATCTCTATTAAACTGAACATATTCATAGCCTCTGACTCAGAAACTGCATTTCTAGGAATATGCCCAACAGAAATGCATGCATATGTTCAAGAAAGCTATGTATAAACCTGTTCATAACAGTACTATTTTTTTTCAAATTTCCATTTAAATCTAGTTAGTTAACAGCAGTTCTATTCTTAGTAGCTCCAAACTACAACTCAAATGTCCATCAACTGTGAAATGGACATATAGTGGTATATATTTTTTTAAATATGTAATTTTAAGAGAGTCACATGAGCAGGGGAGGGGGAGAGAGAGGGGGAAACAGAGGATATGAAGCAGGCTCTGTGCTGACAGCAGAGAGCCCAATGCAGGGCTTGAACTCATGAACCATGAGATCATGACCTATGTTGACATTTAGAGCCAGCCAGGTGCCTCAATGGTATATTTTTTAAATGGAATATTATATAGCATTGAGAATGAATGAGTTACAAGTATATTAACAGTGTGAATAAATCTTACATAATATTGAGCTAAAGAAGCCAGACACACATGCACAAACACATATGAATCCCTTTCTAAAGTTCAAAAGTAGACAAAACTAAAAAAAAAAAAAAGTAGGCAAAACTAATCTATGACATTAGAAGTCAGATTAGAGATTACCTTCAAGAAAGGGGAAAGAGGAAGGAGTGACCAAGAGGAGACACAAGGGTTAGCTCTGGGGTACTAATGTTCTATTACAATCTACATAGTAAAAATATAGGTGTGATCACTTTGTGATAAAAGAACAGTTCATTTATTATTTGTGTTTTTTTCTAGCCTTTTTTAAAGTTTATTTTTTTTAAGAGAGAGAGTGTGCGTGAGCAAGGGAAGGGCAGAGAGAGTCAGAGAGACAATCCCAAGCAAGCTCCACACTGGCAGCATAGAGCCCGACATGGGCTCAAACTCAGAACCGTGAGATCATGACCTGAGCCAGAATCAAGAGTTGGACACTTAACTGACTTGAGCCACCCAGGTGCCCCTGTGTACTTTTCTATATGTAAATTATACTTCAGTAAAAATGTCTATTAAACAATAACTTTGCCAATGTGGAACAGATGGCCTTTCTTTGCCTCCAGAGGTGAGTCTTGAGAAGAGTACATCAGATACAATAGTCCAGCCTAGAAGGCAGAATCTGAATCTAGCATGGGGAAACATCACTCAAACCCCAGATGAGGAATGATGTATTTCAAAAGGGGAGGGAGAATTATATTCTTCAAACATGTCAGTGTCATGCGAGACAAAGAAAGTCTTGGAATCTTTTCAAATCAAAGGAGATGAAAGAAATACAAAAGCTAAATGTAGTACCTGCTTCTGAGCAAAAGGAATAAAATTATAAAAGGTATTAGATTGGGGCGCCTGGGTGGCTCAGTCGGTTAAGCCTCCGACTTCGGCTCAGGTCAGATCTCACGTTCGTGGGTTCGAGCCCCGCGTCAGGCTCTGTGCTGACAGCTAGCTCAGAGCCTGGAGCCTGCTTCTAGTTCTGTGTCTCCTTCTCTCTCTGCCCCTTCCCCTCTCATGCTCTGTCTCTCTCTGAATCAAAAATAAATAAAACATTAAAACAATAAAAAGTAAAAAAATAAAAATAAAAGGTATTAGATTGACAGATCTAACTAGATGACAGTATTTTTATGAAATCTACAATAAAATGTTTATGAATACATGGTCATGATGAATACAATTCTCAAATGGTTCTGAAAAATAATTTTGTATGTACACACATATATATATATAAATGATTAATCTGGGTAAAGGATTTTAGTTGTGTTTTATGTACTATTATTATTGTTGCATATTTTCGCTAAGTTTAAAGTTACTTCTAAATAAAAAGATTTAAAAATTTTTTAAAGGAATAACCAAAAATTCCAAATAAGGAGAGGATTTGCCTTACTGAATATTAAAACACATTATTAATCTAGAGTAATTTGAGGTACCTGGGTAGCTCAGTAGCTTAAGCATCTGACTTTAGCTCAGATCATGATCTCTCAGTTTGTGGGTTTGAGCCCATCATCAGGCTCTGTGCTGACAGCTCAGAGTCTAGAACCTGCTTTGGATTCTGTGTCTTCCTCTCTCTCTCTGTGTCCCTCCCCTGCTTGTGCTCTCTCTCTCCTTCTCTCTCAAAAATAAACAACCATTTTTTAAAAACTAGAGTAATTAAAGTTTAATAATACTTAAATTTATTATTATTAGCAAAGAATGACACTGAATAAAACATAACAGGGAGAAAAGAAATAAATCAAGCACATATGAGTATTTAGTACCTAATATTAGGAATATTTCACATCACTAAAGAAAATGGCTGATTTGATAAAGTGCTAGAGTAATAAGCTAGCTGGTTTAATAATGCTACCTCGCACATTATAAATTCCAGACAAATCAAAGAATTAAACACGAATGCCCACACTTGGTACATGTGCACATACCACAGAGAAGTGTTAATTAAAAATTTTTAAACAATCTTGAAGAAAAGGACTTTCTAAACATGGTATGCAAAACTAGAAATCAGAAAGGAAAATGTAATTACATAAAAATGAAAACTTCAATACAGGAAGAAGAAAAAGAACTTTAACTAAGTTAAATTACAATTCATCAATTAGGAAAAAATTCAATATCTATTACATAGAAAAAGGATGAATGTCTCTAATATACAAAGAGCTCCTATAAATAAAAAAAAAAATTCCCCCCTCAGAAAAATCCAGGTGTTCCAAAGAAAAAGGCCAATAAACCTAGGAAAATATTTTCAAACTCACTAAATCTAAGCAATGCACATTAAAGGAATTTCATTTTTATTTGATCATCATAAGAAATGAAATTGGTGAGCCTGAAGAAACAAGTATTTTACATAATTATTTCTCAAATAATAAAGTCCATGAGTGCAGAGAATATATCTTATTCACTACTATATCCTTATACCTAGCACATTGGTGTGCTAATAGACACAAATATCTGCTGATGACTAAATTATAGTTTATGCATATTATGATATAGATCTATATTTATTACCATAAGAAGATATCCCGGGAGTGTCAAAATATGTGATGCAAAACTGATAAAACTGTAAGAAGAAACAGATGAATTCTCTATTAAAGTTAGAGACTTTAACACCCCTCTAACAGAAATATAGGTCCAGCAGGCAGAAAATCATTAAAGGCAGTGTTGAATTAAATAGCACCATCAGTGGCACCTGAGTGGCTCAGTCAAAGCCTCAGACTTTGGCTCAGGTCATGATCTCATGGTTCACAAGTTTGAGCCCCACATCAGGCTCTATGCTATAGACGCAGAGCCCACTTTGGATCATCTGTTCACCTCTCTCTCTGCCCCTCACCCACTTGTTCTCTTTCTCTCTCTCTCTCTCTCTCAAAAGTATACAAACATTTTAAAAATAAATAAGTAAATAAATAGCACCATTAATTAACTGGACATAACGGACAGACTACTTCACCTAACAAAAATAAAGTACAATTATTCTCAGGTTCATATAGAATATTCACCAAGAATGACCAGATTCTGGACCATAAAATACCTTTTAACAAATTTAAAAGAAGAGAAATCATACATTTGTTCTCACCGCAATGGAATTAAACTAGAAGTCACTAACAGAAAGTTGGCTGGAAAATCTCCAAATATTTGGACATTAAACAAAACACTTCTAAATAACACAGGGCCAAATAAAAAACATCAAGAGAAATTAAGAAATGTTTTTAACTAAATGAAAATGATACTACAACTTAAAATTTGTGAAATGCAGCAAAATTCCCTAAAATTTACAGGGAAATTAATAACATTGAATGCGTATATTAGAAAAGAAGAAAGATTTAAAATCAATAATCTAAGCCTCCACCTTAGGAAACCAGAAAAAGAAGAGCATATTAAATCTAAAGTAAGCAGAAAAAAAGAAATAATAAAAATTAAGGCAGAAATAAATCAATAGAGAAAAGCAACAAAACCAAAGCTGATTCTTTGAAAAGATCACTAAAATCTAAAAAAAAAAAAAAAGAGAGAGAGAGAGAGAGAGAAAGAGAGAGAAAACAAATTACTAACAGCAGAAATGAAACAAGGGACATCACCACAGATCCAATGGCTATAAAAAGGACAATAAAGGAATATTATGCACAATTCTATGCTCACAAATTTGATAACCTAGATGAAATGAAGCAATTCCTTTAAAGACAGTTTGCCCAAATTCATACAAGTAGACGATTCAAATAGGTCTATATTTTAAAAATTGAATCAACAATTAATAACCTTGCAAAAAAGAAAGCATCATGCCCAGATGGTTTTACTGTTGAATTCTACCAAACATTTATACCAATTCTCTACAGTGTCTCCCAGTAGAAGCAAGGAAAATACTTCCTAACTCATTCTATGAGGTCAGCATTACCCTGACACCAAAATCAGACAAAGACACTACTGGTACTGGCAAAAGAATAGACAAATAGATCAATGGAACAGAATAGAGAGCCCACAGAGAGACCAACATAAATACAGTCAACTGGTCTCTGACAAAGGAGTAAAGGCAATACAATGGAGCAAAGAGAGTCTTTTCAGTAAATGGTGCTGGAACAACTGGGCATACACATGCAAAAAAAAAAAAAAAAAAAAATATATATATATATATATATATATAGGAGAAAAATAAAGCCATACACCTTCCACAAAAATTAACTCAAAAGGGATTGTAGACCTATATGTGAAACACAGAACTATATAAACCCCTAGAAGATAACATGGAAGAAAACCTAAATGACCTTCATTCAGCATGGCAATGACTTTTTATCAGTCATTAGTCATAGCACCAAAGGCACAAACCCTAAAAAAATAACGGTAAACTGGACTTCATTAAAATTAAAAACTTGGCAGGGCACCTGGGTGGGTCAGTCGGTTAAGCATCTGGCTTCCACTCAGATCATGATCTTGTGGTTTGTGAGTTCAAGCCCCGCGTTTGGTTGTGTGCTGACAGTTCAGAGCTGGGAACCTGCTTTGGATTCTCTGTCTCCTCTCTCTTTGCCCCTCCCCCGCTCACTTACACACTCACGCGCTCTCTCTCAAAAATAAATAAATATTATTGTTTCTTTTTAATTTAAAACTTTTCTGTGAAAGAAAATGTCAAGAGAATGAAAAGACAAGCCACAGACTGGGAGAAAATATTGCAGAATACACATCTAATAAAGGTATGATATGCAAAATATACAAAGATGTTTAAAATTCAACAATAAGAAAATGAGCAACCTAATTTTAAAATGGGCCAGAGACCTTAACAGATTCACCCCACCAAAGAAGATATAGAGATGGCAAATAAGCATATGAATATATACTCCACATATGTTATCAGGAAAATCAAATTTAAACAATGAGATACCGGGGCGCCTGTGTGGCTCAGTCGGTTAAGCCTCCGACTTCAGCTCAGGTCAGATCTCACGTTCTTGGGTTCAAGCCCCGCGTCGGGCTCTGTGCTGACAGCTAGCTCAGAGCCTGGCGCCTGCTTCCAGTTCTGTGTCTCCTTCTCTCTCTGCCCCTCCCCCTCTCATGCTCAGTCTCTCTATCAAAAATAAATAAAAACATTAAAAATTAAAAAAAATAAAAATAAAATAAACAATGAGATACCACTACATACCTATTAAAATGGCCAAAATCCAAAACAGTGATAACACCAAATGCTGGCAAAGATGCCGAGCAATATGTACTCTCATTCATTGCTGATGGGTTTGCAAAATGTTGTAGCTACTTTGGAAGACAGTATGGCAGCTCTTACAAAACTAAACATGCCCTTAGCATGATTTAGCAGTTGTGTTCCTTGTATTTACCCAAAATGAAATGAAAACAATCCACACAAAAACCTACACACAGATGTTTACAGCAGTTTTATTGGAACTTGAAAGCAACCAAGATGTCCTTCAGTATGTGAAGAGACAGACTATAATACATCCAGACAATAGAATGCTACTCAGGCACTTAAATGAACTATCAAGTCATAAAAAGATATTAAAGAAAACTAAATGTATATTATCAAATGAAAGAAGCCAATTTTAAGAGGCCACTGTATGTCAAACTGTACATTGGAAAAAGCAGAACTACAGAAACAGTAGGGACACCTGGGTGGTTCAGTTGGTTTAGCATCTAATTCTTGATCTCCCAGTCATGAGATAAAGGCCCACCGCACTGGGCTCCATGCTGGGCGTGAGCCGGTTGGGATTTTCTCTCACCCTCCCTCTCTCTGGCCTTCCCTCATTCTCATGAGCCCTCTCTCACTCTCAAAATATTTTAGAAAATGTTTTAAAAACCACAGAAGCAGTAAAAAGATCTGTGTTTGTGAAGGATTGGGGCTGTAGGGGTCAAGGATGAGTAGGCAGAACACAGAGGATTTTTAGGCAATGAAACTATTTTCTAGAATTCTACAGTTGTAGATACATGTTATTATACATTTATCCAAACCCCCAAAATGTACACCAAAAGTGAACCCTAATATAAACTATGGACCTGGAGTGATAATCGCAGGTTTGACTGTAATAAAAGCACCACTCTGGTGCAGGATGCTTATTGGAGGCGTGACAGTGTGTTTCTATGTTCTTTGGGACAGGAGGTAATATAAGAACTCTGCTCAATTTTGCTATGAACCTAAAAAAGTAAGGTTTACTAACTTTATATAATATAGAGAGGCAAAAGAGAGAAGAGCATAATAATTTATACATCTATATGCATATTATATATGTATATAGAATTGCACACACACACAATATGCAAAAACAATGTCTAGAAGTTCACACTAAATGTAGAACTCTCTAAAAAATGAAATATCATCTTTCCTTAATTTTTTGTATATTACTTAAACTGTTTACATTGAACCCATTGAACAAAATATTCAAAACCTGGTCCCATTAAAAACTGAATACAGAAAATTACAAATGTGCCTGAAATTGCCTAAGTATACAGAGAAGACATTCTATTAGAAAATTCCTAAGCAACCTGTAAGAAAGGTAAAATGCTGAGAGAGTGCTTTTTCCTTTTTAAGATAAACAATTTTATTTTTCTGGTTCTTAAAGACATCACACTCAGCTATTTAATCATGTAGAAAACTTAACTTCCTCAATATAATTCCCTAGGGCAGTTTTGGCTAAATAAAATGACTTAGAGGAAATCCCTAGTTAATTCATAATTTTTGTTCCTCCTTAAAATAATGAGATTTGGAAAGAAGAAAAGTAATAAATTAATAACTGGGTCCATTCAGTCTATTATAATGTCTTTTTTATACCTGTGTCAGATAAGCCAATGAAAGGCAAGACAAACAGTACTTTCAGTTTAACTACAAATGAGCAAAAAGTAAAGAAAACCACAATGAACTATGACAGTAGTCTCATTGCAAAATTTTAAACTATCCTCACCCACAAATTCCCTTTCCAAAAGCTTTCCTTTTTTTTCATTATTTATTTATTTGTTTGTTTGTTTGTTTTAATGTTTATTTTTGAGAGAGAAAGACAGTGAGAGCAAGGAAGGGGCAGATAGAGAGGGGGACACAGAACCCAAATCAGGCTCTGGGCTCTGAGCTGTCCACACAGAGCCCAGTATGGGGCTCGAACCAACGAACTGTGAGATCATGACCTGAGCCAAAGTCAGAGGCTCAACAGATTGAGCCACCCAGGCACCTGTGATTTTTAAAAGAAATTAAAATTCATCCTATCAGGTGTATAATGATGATTTACCCATTATCTAGTATATTTTAATCTCTTTTGTTATCTAAAATACCTAGTTTCACTACTGCAGTGATCAAAACAATATGCCAAAGTTCTTGTTTATTTTATGTAGTGTTGTCAGAGCCTCAGTCTGAAAAACCATCAAAATAACACTCTTCCCAATTTCCAAACACTTTTTTTTTAATGTTTTTATTTATTTTTGAGAGACAGAGAGAGACAGTGCGAGCAGAGGAGGGTCACAGAGAGAGAGAGATACAGAATCTGAAGCAGGCTCCAGGCTCTGAGCTAGCTGTCAGCACAGAGCCCGACGCGGGGCTCAAACCCATGAACTGTGAGATCATGACTTGAGCTGAAGCCGGACACTTAACCGACTGAGCCACCCAGGCACCCCTTTCCCAACACTTTTAAGAAGGAATTTATACTTATTTCTTAAACTTTAGAGAAATTAGTAACTTTTTTCAAGTACACTTTATTAATGCATACTATAATAAATCTCACCACCACTCCCATATTTCTGTTCACTACTTACATCCTGACAAATCCATTTTAATTAAAAAATAGCAGTAAAGAAGAGAAAATTCTATTTTATTTTATCTTAGTAAACATAAAGCTATCAGATGAGGTTTATTCCTAAACTTTACTGTTAATGATGTGAAAAGCAGAGTGAAGACTAAGCAGAGTTCTTCTGGAAAGCAGAGCTACAACTGATAGGAAAATCATCGATTGAGACCCAGATGTCATTTTTAGAGAGTCACTTTCCTAACCATAACCATGCATTAAGACAGTCGATAAGTTATAAACTGATAAATGTAAAGGGTACTCAAATCAATGCCCTTGAAGGGCAGATGAAGGTAATCAGCCTTTTCCATATGGCAATAGATAGAATATTTTATCCACTGAGAATGTACAAGTAAAAGCTCCTGACAGAACTTTAGGAACTGATTCTATAGAACATATCTCAGTCATGTAGCACAACCGACAAAAACACTGCAGATTTACAGGATTTGCCTATGCTTGGGCATCTTCTCCAAATGGTGTTCTGCAGCAAGATGAAATGTAGATATTGATTTAGAATTTTTATGTGCTTTTAGGTATACCATCAAATAAAATGAACTGTGGGGTCCATTCTAAAGTTTCATCTACTGTAACCTTTTCTACCTGCTTGCACTTTTAGTAACAAAAATTAATCCCTTGTCTGACCTTGAATGTCTCTCAATATGTTGGCCTGTCATCTCTGCTTTCTTATTTCCCTCCATCTCAGTTCTTTGCAGAAATATCAATTACGATATCCATTTCTATTCCCTCTTTTCCTATATTTGCCAATCTTGTCTTCCTACACAGAACTTGGTAGTCTAACAATGTTATTTGTAAACCTAGCATTTTTACTTCTTTTGAAAAGTCACTAATATGAAGAAAGGGAGAACACTGGTAATATTTATTTGGATTGTCCCCTTTCAGGCAAAGTAGATGGCAGTAAGAAATAAAGATAAAAAAGACTGAGAAGAGGAGCAGCAATATCATAAGGGCAAGACTCACATATTCAAAAACTGACTTTTAAAAGAGGGAAGAAAGGGGCACCTGGGTGGCTCAGTCAGCTGAGCTTCTGACTTCAGCTCAGGTCATGAGTTCGAGCTCTGCATCATGCTCTCTGCTGTCAGCACAGAGCCCGCTTTGGATCCTCTGTTACCCTCTATCTCTGCCCCTCTCTGCTCACAGGCTCGCTCTCTCTCTCAAAAATAATTTTAAAAAATGTTAAAAAGATATTTTTGCCTCAAGGATACACCTTATAAACATTCTCAGGATTCCTCAGGATCACACCCTCCAGGTAAAAGCACTACATCAATGCACAGCTACTTTACAATGATAATGAAATAAAAGGTACTACTTATGCATTATTCTCTTAAACCTAAAATTTAAAAAGAAGATACTAAGTACTGAGCATTCATTCATTTACCCTCAAACATGGCCTTGTATCAAGTTCCTACAGGCAAAAGCCTCCATTTGTGCAGCACAGAGTATTACATGTTCAGACTGTACAGTCATCACTGTAACAATCTAAACAGGACATAAGAAGTTTAAATGACCTCAATCATTTACTTGAAAATTATAGGAAGACGTATTAATGATATCTGGACTGTCTTAAGTATTCCTTGGATCTTCTTGATCTTATCTCTAAGATCATATAATATTTACTTGATCTTATCTCTAAGAAGCATATAATATTTACTAAAATTTGATAAATAAATTTTAATTATATCACATAATCTCTGAGTCTGGGGTAACTATGAATGGTTGGAGCCTCCATACTTCAAGATGCAACTTTGCAAGCGGTTAAGTAGGTAGTCTGCATATAAGAAGCAACATACATGGTCAAATCATCTAATTGACAAAATTAACCTAACCTCTATAAGTACTAAAGGATGTCAGAATCTCAGGATTGAAAGTATCTAGTAACCAGAGAGTAGTAATATTAATACAGTTCTTAACCAGTTTCCCCACATAATATACTCCAATCTATCAGTAATCTCTCCTAACCTACAGTATAGAATGAAAGAAAATGTGTAAGTTAAAAAAAAATAAACAAAAAACACTCTCATCCCCAGGAATCTAATCTGCTGTCTGGTTCAAATTCACTCACTAATCATTAATCACATCCAACCACCTATATAGTAGTGAGATCACCTTTACAACATCCTAGCCAAGTGCACTCACCCAACTTCTAGGGAAAAGCTCCAAAAACAAGGAGCTCAGGGCTTAATGAGATTTGTACTGAGCTAAAAATACAGCTATAAATTTAAAAGCCTGATAGTATTTTAAACTATTTTTTTATTAATATAACTGTTCTAGAGTGTCCATATAACTACATGATTCCAGCTCGTTTTATAAATTCTTTTAATGTTTATTTATATTTGAGAGAGAGAGCAAGAGAGAGACAGTGCATGAATGGGGGAGGAGCAGAGACAGAGACAGAATCTGAAGCAGGATCCAGGCTCTGGGCTGTCAGCACAGAGCCCAACATGGAGCTCGAATTCATGAGCCGTGAGATCATGACCTGAGCCAAGGGCGGATACTTAACCAACTGAGCCACCTATGCGCCCAATTCCAGCTCATTTTAAACAACCTTACTTGCTTGAAAGACACATGGAACCAAAAGTCTGTATCCTTATAATTTCCACCAACTGATCCTGGTTGGGCCTTCTGAAACTAATCTGTCTTCCATTTGATAACCATGATATAAAGACCTCCCATACCGAATAGTCTCAATTCCTTAGTCAGAAGACTACTAGATGAGTGTTAATGAGGGCCTCAGTCAGAATACTGGTAAGGGGTTAAAAAATGAGATATAAGCAACAAGCTGAGATGGTAGAACTAGCAACATCATACAAAAATATGAACGTTTATATCCTCACATATGAGAAAGACTAAAGTGACTCTGAGATTTCAGGTCTGATGTCTTGGAGGATAATAATGCCTTTAACAGAAACAGTTAATCCAAGAGGAGAAGACTAAAGGGGAAGATGGGAAATTCAATTTGAGAAACAGTTAATTTTGAGGTTTGTTTAACAAGTAAATATGGATAAGATATTTTCCAAGTCCCATTCCATTAGTTTACTTCTGCTACAAAAAGGTGCATCCATATTACTGAGACTAGTAATTATACCTCATTTAAACAGAAAATATCACATTTGTTCATTCATCAAGTATTTGAGTAAGTTACTTTCATTAAGGGACTGTGGGAGATACAATGAGCCATGAAACCCAGTTCCTAACCCCATTAAACTTACATTCTAGTATGAAAGATGTTTATAACTGACGAGAACTCAAGACAGAACATGGTATGTCTCACACTAGAAATATAATATGTTACAATTATTCAGAGAAATATTTTTTTCCTTTCCAATGAGAATATTCACACATGAAAAATATCACACAGTCACAACTGGGATTCTTCAAATACAAAGACCAAGGACGCACAAATAACATAAATCTTACTATTCTGGGTGTAAATGAGGATAACACCAACCATATTTCTTAGGAATGTGTTAAAGTGCCCTCCACAATTATGTCTATTGTTCAACATTAATGCTTGAATTGTATCATCACTCAAAAGAAGAGCATTGTTTAAAATGGTCACAAACACAATTGCTTTGGCTTATAAATGGAATTGTTTGATGTCATTTTCTCATCATTTCTAATTTTAAACAATAGTGTATC
The DNA here is from genome assembly GCF_006229205.1 of Suricata suricatta. Lineage (NCBI taxonomy): Eukaryota > Metazoa > Chordata > Mammalia > Carnivora > Herpestidae > Suricata > Suricata suricatta. Next base: position 91,917,981 of record NC_043707.1, read on the forward strand.
AATTTGAAAATAGAGCTACAGGTTTACAGCCTTACAAGGATAAAAACTGCATATTTTCTACCTGATATAATTGTTTTGGAGTTCCCTATAACTCTATATTATGATAAAGTTTTAAATTATTATGACTACTTTAGTCATTTTACCAGGCAACTTACTTTACAGAGTCTACTAAAAATTAGTTTAATAAGATCTTTATATTTTAAATTGATAACATAATCATATGGAAAAAATAATATAAATAACTTTAAACACATAATTTGACTATACGTCTTTAGTGGGATATAGTCCAAGGACATAAAATGGCAAAGAAATCTTTAATTGGTAAATCTGTTGTTGGAGAGTATCAGTATAATAATTCCAAAACTAACTTAAGTGTTTTATAGAATAGATGGGTAAATATATTAATATAGTTTTTAAAAACTTTTTTAAATGTTTATTTTTTTTAATTTTTTTATACTTTTTATTTATTTTTGAGAGACAGAGAGAGACAGTGCAAGCAGGGGAGGGTCAGAGAGAGAGGGAGACACAGAATCTGAAGCAGGCTCCAGGCTCTGAGCTGTCAGCACAGAGCCTGACACAGGACACGAGTTCATGACCTAAGCCGAAGTCTGTCACTTAACTGACTGAGCCACCCAGGCGCCCCTATTTATTTTTGAGAGAGAGAGACAAAGCATGAGCCAGGAAGGGGGAGAGGGAGAGGGGGACCCAGAGTCTGAACAGGCTCGGGGCTCCGGGCTTGTCAGCATAGAGCCCCATGTGGGGCTTGAACTCATGAACTATGAGATCGTGACCTGAGCTGAAGTCAGACGCTCAACTGACTGAGCCACCCAGGCACCCCTCTATTAATACAGTTTTGAATCAGAATTCTCCCTGTAGGAAAAGGGAGATACAAATATAAACTGACAGAAGGTGAAGATGAACTCTGTGGTTCTGAATCTGAATTGAAAGTATCCTATGAAATTCATGATTTCTTTTAAAAATGTGTGTGTGTGTGTGTGCGCATGTGTGTCAATTTATTTAAGGAGCCTAAAAGCATTGATACTCCAGTAACAGCAAGTATATTCAATGCCCAAGTCTTGGTTTTTGAGTACTGTTTTCCACTAAATTGAACCAGGACTCCAATGCAAAATGACTAATTCCAGGTCTTAAACAAGGAACATACAAGGTGAGACTAGAACATCTTTTGTACAAAAAATTAAGAATGTAGCCAGATACCAATATGGACATACACAAAGTCCATAGGAACTGGCTTGAAGGGACTAATCAAAATTAAAATTGAGATCATTTAATCATCAAAAAAAGAATAACAGTGGGGCACTGGGCCGGCTCAGTTGGTAGAACATGTGACTCTTGATCTCAGGGTCATGAGTCCAAGCTCCACAATGGGCATGGAACCTACTTTAAAAAAAGAAAAGAAAAAAGAGCACATGGGTGGCTCAGTCAGTTGAGCATCCAACTCGATTTTGGCACAGGCCACGATCTCACAGTCCGTGGGTTCAAGCCCCACATTGTGCTTTGTGCCGGGCTTTGTGCTGACAGCTCAGAGTCTGGAGCTTGTTTCAGATTCTGTCTTTCCCTCTCTCTCTCTGCCCCTCCTCTGCTTGCACTCTCTCTCTCTCTCTCTCTCTCTCTCTCAAAAATAAACATTACGAAAAAATTTTAATTAAAAAAATATATATTTAACAAAACAAAACAGCCTAGATGCTTCAAAAATATCAGTCTTAAGGGGCGCCTGGGTGGCTCAGTCGGTTAAGCATCTGACTTCAGCTCAGGTCATGAACTCCTGTCCAGTGTCAGGCTCTGTGCTGACAGCTCAGATTCTGCTTCAAATTCTGTGTCTCCCTCTCTTTCTGTTCCTCCCCTACTTGCAGTCTCTCACTCGCTCTCTCAAAAATAAATAAAAATTATTAAAAAGAAATTTGTTAATTAAAAAATGTCAGTCTTGAAAGACAAAAAAAAAGGAGGAAGGAGGAAGAAGAAAAGGTAGTGATTGCTCTAGATAAAAGAAAACAGACATGGCAACTAAGAAAATTCATAATCTCTGATTGGATTCAGTATGGTTTTTTTTATGTTTTTTATTTATGTTTGAGAGACAAAGAGAGACAGTACGAGCAGGGGAGGGTCAGAGAGAGAGGGAGACACAGAACCTGAAGCAGGCTCCAGGCTCTGAGCCCGACGCGGGGCTCGAACCCACAAACCATGAGATCATGACCTGAGGTGAAGCAGGATGCTTAACTGACTGAGCCACCCAGGCGCCCCTCAGTATGTTTTTTAAGCTATAAGGGAGATTACTGATACACATTTGGGCAAATTCAAATTTTTGAATATGGCCTATACATTAAATAATATCAATCAAGGTTAAATTACTTGGGTGTGCTCATCGCATTATAGCTATGTAAGAGAATGTCCTAGTTCATACGAGATGCATGGCAAAGAATTTAGAAGTGAAGCATCAGGAAGTCTCCACCTCAGTTTCCAATGGTTCCCCAGCATGGGGGAAAAACCCAAAAAAACAAACAAACAAACAAAAAACCCATGCATGTATTTAGAGAGAGAGAAAGCAAATGAGGTATAATGTTAACAACTAGTGAATCTAAGTACAAGATATGCAGATATTTGTTGTACTATTCTTTCAGCTTTTTTATAAGTTTGAAACTTACAAAAGAAAAAAGTTAGGAGAAAAAGTGGGGTGGAAATTAAATTTACTTTCATGCAGCTGATGAGACTATATTAAGTCTAACTACTTCTTTATCCTATCCATAAGTGCTAATATCAAGTACAACGTTCAGGAAGGTTTGGCTAAAATGAAAAGTAATAATCCTAACAAATAATAAGTACTTACAAAGCAAGCCACCATTACTTTCCTATGATAACTGTAGACTAAATACAATCTCCAATGAAAATTCTTAAAAGATGACATGCGTTAAGTCATCTAGGACAATTATGAATTAGCAGAACTATGTTGCATAATGTTCCCAATCCAAATATGACTAACAAATTTTTTTCTCCAATTGGGATCTATTAGTTACAAGGATCTCTAAAACTAAAATGTTGACACAAATATACAGATAATTTCAGACCACGTATCTATAATAAGTAACACAAACTATGTACCAGGAATTTTGTTAACCTATACATATATATCATTTAATACTTATAACAGCTCTGTAACACAGATACTATTATTATCCTCATCTTATAGATTAAAGGAAAGAAAGGCTTGGAAAGACTAAATAACTTCTACAAGGTCATACTGCTAGTAAATAGCAGAACACATCTTGAATCCAGGCAGTCTGACGCCAGAGCCCATGCTCTTTGCTCTTCTACTGCTTTACTATGAAATGTAAAATTTAAAAAATAAACTGATTGTATTGATTCAAAATCTATAAAAATTACACAAAGGAGACATTTCAAGGAAAAATCAAAAGTATGCCTTTCTTCCCAAAAACACATTTAAATTTACTTATACACTAACTGAATGAAAAAGTTAGAATTTAACTAGATGCCCATGGATTGCGAAAAATTACGCGAAAATGGAGATCATGTATAACTGTATTACTCAGTTACCTATTCATATATATGATTGAATATGTTACATATAAATTCAAAACAAATACCAACATATTTCCATATGCTCTCATCTAGAACTTTATCCCTGTTCATTCAAGGAAGAAAAGAAAAAAAAAACACTGAAAAAGTTTATTTCAGGTACATCATTCCTCAAATATACTTAATTGAAACAATGACATACAAGAAAAAAAATAGAAGCAATTAACCTTGAAAACTAATGCCACCATAAAAAATGTTAACAAATAAACATCTCCCCAATTCTGATCATCTTACTATCTTAGTGAACTGTACCACTATCCATCCAGTTACAGAAGCCAAAAACCTCGTGGTGGCACCACCTTCCGTTTCCTCATTCCTGCAGTCCAATCCATCACCAAGTTCCACCTCCTAAATATCTCTAAATCCATCACTTCTATCTTCACTATCATCTAGCCCAAGATATAATCATCTCTAATCTGGCTTCTTCCCATCCACCCTGCTGTCCCTTGTGTAAACAGTTTTTTCTCTGTATATCATCAAATCCTTTCTTAAAGCACTTACAATAGCTGGAACTTTAAAATGTCTTTGAACATTTGATTTAAGTCTACCTCCCCTATCATACAGTAAGTTCTATGAGGGTAGTTCTATGATGAAGCTCACCATTTCATCATTGTGATCTAGAAGAGTGCCCAGCTAATAAATAAATGCTAAATGATTGTATGCATTTCAAAGACTACAAGTTTATTTATAAACAGGGGGAAACGGTTATAAGGTCCACCAACCATTATAAGGAGTATTTTATTTCATCATTTCTAGATCACACATTTTCACATTTTAACTCTGACAATGAATACAACTTATAGTTGACAATCTTTGTTTAATTGGCAACATTTTCTTTCATAGTGATTCATAAACAAAGGTGTATCATGGAATTTTTCTGAAACCTCAGGACTTGATATAATAAGTAAATAAATCTACAACACACCTGGTCCACTCAGTTCAAAGTTGGTAATGTAGCCTCCCTTCTCCGTTGGCCACTACCCTACTCCCAACATTAAATAAAGACAACTGGTTCTTTCATCAACAGTGATCAAATCCATACCTTTCTTCTGGCCCCACTATAACAACAGTACATCTGTCTAATCCCTCTTTGCTTCATATCTGAACTCTTGTCATAGCTTCACTCACTTAAACATTTGCTTCAGATTCAACCAGTACTGTGCCCTTATGTGTGCAAGTTATTGAAGAAACAAAGCAGTCCAGTTATCGGTCCCTCCCTCTCCTGTCTCCCCTACAAGTCAAAATTTTGTTCTTTTTATGCCTCAAGCTAGAATCACTTTTCTTCCAGTTTCTACCTACCAAATCTATATATGCTATTTTAGTTCTAAATTAAATCTCATCCTCTTCATTAATTCTTTCCTAGTTAATCTCTTTTCAACTTTAACATTCTAAAATACATGAAGTCTAATGCATATTGGCTACATTAGCTTCTTGAAGGCAAGGTTTACATGCCATACATTCTGCTACAGTGTAAGCTCCCCAAGAGCTTACTTTTGTCTCTATTCACTGTTACATCTCCAGCGCCTAGAAGAGTATCTGGTACATAACGGCTGCTTCAGTAAATATTTAATGAATTAATGCTCCTTATATATAGGATAGAAGGTGGAGAACACATCTTTGCAGCTGTGGTAGACTGGGAAGAGTCAAAATGAACTGGACTAAATGACTTGAACTCTTTGAGCTTCAGTTTCTCAATATGTTAAATGTAAATAATATTCAGCAGCTCATGAAGTTGTAATATTAAGTGCCAATAATGCTTTAACAGTGCCTAGTATAGAGCTGAGAACAAGAGGATGCTCTCAATAAATGTTTTGATGATTTTTTTCATGATCACTAAATAGTAAGCATATTCAATGAATGCCTATTAAATCAATAAAATCTCAGGAAAAATATAAAGTTTGAGGAATGTCTAACCTCTTAACATTTATCTAGCCAAAAATTCTATGAGCAAATTACATCTGAAATATTATATATTTCACTCCAAATTGTAAGCATGGGTGAACCATTTCTGATTAGCTAGGAATAATTCCCATTTGACAGGGTACAAGTATTAATATTTATATTTTACTGACATGTACAGATTGTATGTGAATGCTTAAAGAAGAACAAAGTTTTACAATTAGGATTTCCATAGCGCAATAATCAGAATAAAAGAAAAGCTGCAAACTTATCTGAGTTACACAGTCCCCATAAAACCAGGAAGTACAATAATTTGTCTACAAAACATTAATGAATAGTATACAATGCTGTTTTACCAGACTTATAAAAATATGTAAAAATATACCATAAACAATTACAATAAATAAACTTTTCAACATATTTGCATTCTATTTTACATAAAGAGTATCAATTAAATGGTTTTTAACTTTTTTTTACTGAACTATACAATTCCTTATATTGGCTACTTATTAACTTTAAACAGTTCCCCAAATTTTACAGAGAATGAACTTAATAATTCAACATAATATCAGATTATTGGGCCAATTAGAAACTCTTAGAATTAGAATCTTCCTTGTTCAGCAGACAAGCTTTATTAATTTATAAATTGGAACATATATAGACTTTACCTTTCAAAGCTTTTCCAACCCCTCTGGGTACTTTCAATGACTTATAATCTAGTTACAAATTACAAGCAAGCAAGAAGGAAAGAGCACTCCACTGTGTCTGCTTTTAACTGACACAAAATCATTGCAAATTCCAGTAGGGACACATATTCTGAGTAGGAAGGGGGAGGGGGGAATCCCACCTAAGCCATTCAGATACAAAAAGTTGTAGGACAAAGTATTCTACTTTAACTGTAAGGTAGCACTTATCCTCTTGGAAAATAGCACAAAATGAAAATGTAAGCCAAGAAACGTTAAGAAATATAAGATGAATAAACAGTCATGCTGAGATGACCAATGTCCTCTCTTACATTCACCAGTCATCATAAGAATGTATTCGAACCTACAACCTATAAAGCCCTTAGATGTGGATGGAGGTAGAAGAGTTGAGGGTGGGTGAGAACCAAATAAAGTGAGTGAACGTTAATTTCTGGATGGAAAGGCATTAACATATTCAGGCGAGTGTGTTAACGTCTGCAGCAGTAACAAAGGCCAAAAAGGAGATAAGGTGTTAGGAATGATAAGATTGACATCTTGGGAATCTAATTTTTTTTTCATTTCTTTTCTTTTTTAATGGAAAACAGTTAAACAGATGCGATAGCTTAAGGGACAAGAGGTCGTATCGGAAATACTTAAGAAAAGCCACAAGGAAAGGGAGGAACAGCTGCCCACAGGAAGGCTTACGGTTTGGAGCCCAGGAAGGGCAAGGGGTCAGAAGACAAATTACACTAAAAAGTAGATGAGGGAGGTGCCAACACCCTCAGGAAGCCTAAACAGTTGGCCACAGGCTCTCCACTGATGGCAGGCCCCCCCAAAACCTCGTCATTTGGGGACCAGAGACACTAAGTCCCAACCTTCTCCTGACTCCGCTAGGCTCAAGTCGCCCCTCACCGAAACAGAACTGGAGAAGTGTAAAAAAAAAAATGTGCAGGAGCCACCAACCCGGGAAGTGTTCCAGTTCTAGCAGCAGCGGCCCCCAAAATCAGCCCTCACACACGCATACGCTCCGACCTCAGCGCCGCAGCCACAGATATCCCGAGCTTCCCGGCCACCGTAGTAAGAGGAAAGGTCTCCCTTTCGAACCCAGTATGTTCAGCCACTTCCGGGGCATTAAATTCCTTTGCTTGGCCGTAGCAGTATCAGCAGTGCACAGGCCCATGACCCACTCACGTCATCCATCCCTTTCCCCTCGCTCCGTGCAATCGCAGCACTTGGGTCACCAGTAGGGCAAGCACAGAGCCAAGGGAAAGTATCAGTCTGTAAGCAATGTCTCTAATAGAGAACCCACATTACGCCTAGTTTGAGGTCCCGCTGAACAATTGTACTTCAACTCCCAACATGCAACGCCACACTACGTCCTCTCCTTCGGCCCGGAACTACAAGATCCAATATGCACTGCGCCCCCTCTTTATTCAGTTTTCACCTGATCTTCTGCGATTCCAGATGTGTGTTCAGAGGAGCCACGAAATTTCTTGTAATAATGTAGACCTTCCTACCAAACTCCACTTTGATAATGATACCTATAATTTCTTTTATCCTGTTGTGAAAGTTCTCTAAGCCAAGCTATAGTTGAAACTGATAGGCAAATACTTACAAAATATCAAGGAATGTGTGCCCTCGTTTTCCCGATTCCTATTATTTTTCAAGGATTGAAACACAGGACGGTTCCGAAAGGCTTTTTATGAAATGAAAATTTTTTCCACACTCATAAGGAGTGTGACGGAAATACTAACGTATTAGAAAGTGTAATCCTAGGTCGTTTTGCAGTACTGAAAGATTGCATTGGAACAAGGACTATCACACATGCTCCTGAATTGCAAAGAAAATTATAGTAAGACCTGGGAGTGAAAAATTAACAGTCTGTGCTACCGGACTATGCACCTGCAAGGGAAAAAAAACCTTTCAGAATGCAGAGTTGAAAGTTCAAAATTAAATTTTAAAATGTTTTTCACTTCTGAGGGGGCTGGGTGGCTCAGTCGGTTGAGGTCAGGTCATGAGCTCACTGTTTGTGAGCTCGAGCCCCACATCTCTGCTGACAGCACAGAGCGCTCTGTTCTCCCTCTCTCTGCCCCCCCTCCCCTGCTTGTGCTGTCTCAAAAATAAATAAACAGGGGTTTTTTTAATGTTTTTCACTTTTTTAACATGTTAATGGTTTGGATTATATTCATTATTATTCTTACAAAAACAGGTAACTGGAACTATTTATTTTCTATTATGTGGTAGGGCAACCAAGTAGCCAATCACACAAAGGATATAGCAAGATCATATTTTAAAATACAGAACTTTGTTCTGATTTCTTAGGACAGATAGCATGCATTGAACAAGCTGGATGCCTTTTTGTTACTTTGATAAAGATCTGGATTACCAAGAATGAATATATTTTATATTTTATATTGTCCACTAATAGGCCATGAGAAACAATGCTTGAATTCTTAAACTATATGATAGTTTAATTTTAACTTTATTTATTTACTTATTTTAATTTTATAAAATAAAATGGACATATACCATTAACATTGGTTTTCTGAGGATTGACAGCAAAACAAATTTTAATTGGCTAGAAAAATGGAGTAGAACATTTACCATGTTTATAACCTCACATAGAAGTCACAGAGGGTAACTGTATTCTGTAACATGGACATGGCATCCACTACCATACAAACTGCTTTCCAACTCTAGTGTGCTAAATTATGCAGCACTAGCAAGTAAATATTTAAAATCTATGATCACAGAAAACAATCTACTCCTTTCCATACTTATGCACCAAAACAATACAAATGCAGTGAGAGAAACATTTCCATTGGAATGATTTGAGGTAATGATAAACTATAATTAGGTTATCTGTTATTCATAACTGTTTGCAGTAAATACATAATTGCATCCACTTATTAAAGATGTTATTAAGGAAGCTTTTAAAATATGCTAAATAATTGATACACATATTCTGAAGTAGTTTCAATGATCAATTGTGTAAATGAATGTGGAAGAGAGTTTAAAGAGTACATAATTTATGTAACAAACTGTAGGTTTTCAAAGGAGATTCTTGCAGCTGCAATCCTCAGCAATAATCTCTCCTCATTTAAAAACAATTTTAATGTTTATTCATTTTTGAGAGAGAGAGAGAGAAAGAGACAGAGTGGGAGTTGTGGGAGGAGCAGAGAAAGAGCAGGACACAGAATCTGAAGCAGACTCCAGGCTCTGAGCTGTCAGCACAGAGCCCCATGTGGGGCTTGAACCCACAAACCATGATGTCATGACCTGAGCTGAAGTCAGACACCTAACCAACTGAGTCACCCAGGAGCCCCTCCCTCCTCACTTTTAAATGTGACTTAAAATTCAACCTTCCAATTCAGCCAATTGCCAAGCACACAAAAGTCAAAAACAGACAAGATATTCATTTGAGTCCAACAAATACACAGTGAGTGCTGCTAGGGACAAAGCACTCTGCTTAGCCACTAAAGTCTATTTCCGAAGCACAGTTTTGATAGCTGGGAAAGATTTAAAAGGGAAATGAAAAGAAGATAAGAGCTTAATCAGAGTGGAAAGCAGAAAGTAAAATATGTGTAATGTTGTCTTCTAAAAATCACTTATGCATTCAGTTAATTGGAACTCTGCAGTAGCTAATACACATTCCAAAAGGCAGGAGCCACATCTTATATATTTGTGTCCCTCTTAGCTCTAACACAGTACTTTGTTCAGAGTAACTTACTCTCTATAAGAGTTTGTGGGAGTTCACTGTGATATCTGAGGCCTCGAAACTCCCTCCGTATTCATACTATGTAGTTTTAATGTAAGCTATTTTTAGCATCTGAGCTTCGTTTTCTTAGTTAGCAATTCAGATTGTATAATAAGTATTAAAACCAGAATATTTGATTAATCAGAATGGTACACTCAAAAATCATGAAAAAGCATTTACTGCTGTGTATGGGTATATATAACAACATTTATCTTAAGTGTCAAGACCTTTCTAAAATGTCATCATATCCCAGACATATACTGTCCTTTGAAAGCATATCAGGCATTCTAGTAGCATTGACTGTAATACAACTCCAGATTTTTGTTAGTAAATTTTTAATCCTTAACTTCTACCAAGTATACTTCTTTACCACCTCCCTTCTGGATCTAAGCAAAGATGAAAGTTCTGTTTAATAAGTAAATGTGTAACATAAATCCCTGATCAAGAATATTATCGTTAGATAAAACAAACTCAGGCCTGATGAAACAAATAACTTGTAGTTCTCTAAAAGCTAAAAAATTATTTTGAGAAAAGCTTAAAACCTTTTCACCTTCCCCAAATGACCTTATTTCTGTCACTTCTCCTACATCTTCAAACTCTCTTTCTTCACTGCCCCCTCTACCTCAACCTATAAACAGGCACCGAATCCCCATAGTATGTAAAGCAACTTCGGTGAACTCAGCTCCCCTTCTAAATGCAATGTTATTCCATCCTTCTATTCCTTTCATAGCCACATTCAGCAAGTGCTGCAAAGTAAACTTTTACCTTTAAATGCAGCACAGGATCTATATTCACAGCTTATACCTACCAAACACCCAGCACTATGCTAAATCCTGGAAATAGGAAGAGAATTCAGATAAGAGAATTATGGTCCATGATACAGTGTGATAAACATGATAGAGGTATGGACAAAGTTCTAAGAGAACAAGGATTGTCAGTTACTCTCAAATTGAGGGACCCTAGAGGAGAAAGTCCTGAGATAACTTAAATGATAAAAATAATTAACCAACTACAGAAGAGAAGGGCTCAACCAATGTAGAATAATTCAGAAATTCATTATAGCTGGAACATGAGAGTGAAGGAGTGGTCCAGTACAAGACTGCAAAGACAGCCTGAGGCTATTTCCTACACGGGTTTGTGCACTATGATAAGAATCTTGGACTTCAACCTGGTTATATAGGGAACCATTTAGGGAATGACATTTGAGGTGCTGGTTGCAGTATTATTGGGAATGATTTGGGCTGGGAAGAACAGCTAGGAGATTGTTAAAATTCAGGTTAAAAAATGGGAAATCTGAAGTAAATAGTGATAAGGAAAGAACAAAAATAATTGGTCAGAGATATTAGGATAGTAGAACCAAGAGGAGGTGTGAAGAGGAGAAGGAATCAAGAAAGACTTCCAGATTTCTGGTTTCCCGATTTTCCAGATGTTGAGTTAGGAATGCTTAGAGCACCTGGCTGGCTCAGTCAGAAGAGCAAGCTACTCTTGATCTCAGGATTGTGAGTTCAAGCCCTACACTGTGTGTACAGATTACTTAAAACTAAAATCTCAAGGGGCACCCAGGTGGCTCAGTCAGTTGAGTGTCTATCTCTTAATCTGGGCTCAGGTCTTGAGCTCAGAGTAGTGAGTTTAAGGCCTGTGTTGGGCTCCACCCTGGGCATGAAACCTACTTAAAAATAAAAATATTAAAAAAAAAAATAGGGGCACCTGAGTGGCTCAGTTGGTTTAGCATCCAGCTTTAGATTTTGTCTTAGGTCATGATCTCACAGTTCGTGAGTTCGAGTCCTGCTTCAGGCTCTGGGCTGACAATGTGGAGCCTGCTTGGGATTCTCTCTCTCTCCTTCTCTCTGCCCTTCTCTCACTTGCACTGTCTCTCTCTCTCTCTCTCTCTCTCAAAATATTAATTAATTAATTAAATCTTTAAAAAAAGAAGAATGCTTAAGAGTTGTCAGAAGTCTATGCCCAGGAGACAGATATGAAGCTTAAGAGGAAGATTTGTGCTGAATATATATGCCTTTAGGAGCAATTAACTTTAAATAACAATTGAAAAAAACATGGGCATGGATAAGATTGTGAGCTAGTGTGAGCCAGGTAGATAGAGACGTAGAGATGTAAGCTCCTAAGCCAGAAATGAGGCAGGGTAGAGAATGGTATATACAAATGTCTCTAAATCATTCAGGGAATAGGATGTTTACATAAGAGCAGAGGATTACAGAATGAGGAGAAAGCTCAATTCATCTCTGGACCTGGTGTGCATGAATAAATGAGAACAAAAAGACAAAAAAAAAAAACCCAGCCCACATAAATTCAACAAAGTTTCAGGGACACTGAATTAAGAGAAAAGTCAGCATTCATTAAAACCAGGATGTGAAATAAGAATTCTGTAAGGAGAACCAGATTTTAACAAATTAGAGCATGAAAGAAGGAATGGAAAGATTTCAGAGGGAGATGAGTAGAAAGAGGATTGGGTCAGAGGAAAGGAAGCACAGGTGGGAACAGAAAAAGGAAGATGATGACCAAGGATGACAGGAATATGAGGTATGTTCGCCAGCCTCAAAGCTTCAAAACAGAAACTCTATATAAACCTGAGATTCCCTTTAACCTGTGTGTCATCTCACTCCTCTGAGCAGCGGGGAGTATAACTGAGTTGCTCACACTTACATCACTCTTTTATAATGGAATCCACCATCCTTACAGGGCAGGGTTTCTGAGGAGGGCTATTCCCTCCTCAAGCCCTACGAGACATAAACTATGATTTGCCTAAAGTTTAGACCCTAATTAACATTGTGGCCTATTTCTCTTGGTTTAGGAATGAATATGTGACACGATTTTAGGCAATGAGATGTTTGCTAGAGAGCTTCTGGTAAAAGTTTTTTTCTCTCTGACAATAAGCAGCTCATTCTGTACACTTTGGTCGTAGCGGCGTTCTTCACAAGAGCTAAAAGGTGAAAGCAGCCCAAGTGTTCATCCCCGGGAGAATGAATAAGAAAAATGTATCTAGATACAATGTAATATTGGTCAGCCTTTAAAAAGTATGAAATTGAGAGGCGCCTGGGGGCTCAGTCCTTTCCTTGAGCTTCCAACTTCCGCTCATGTCAAGATCTCATGGTTTGTGAGTTCGAGCCCTAAGTTGGGCTCACTGCTGTCAGTGCATGGCCTGCTTCGTATCTTTGGTCCCCCTCTCTCTGGGCCTTTCCACTTCAACTCTCTCTCTCAAAAATACATAAATCTTTGGGGCACATGGGTGGCTCAGTCAGTTAACCGTCTGGCTTTGGCTCAAGTCATGATCTCACTGTTCGTGGGTTTGAGCCCCGCATCAGGCTCTGTGCTGACAGCTCAGACCCTGGAGCCTGCTTCAGATTCTGTGTCTCCTTCTCTCTCAGCCCCTCCTCTGCTCATGCTCGCTCTCTCTCTCTCTCTCTCTCTCTCTCTTTCTCTCTGTCTCTTTCTCTCTGTATCTTTCTCTTTGTCTCAAAAATAAATAAAAAATTTTTTTAATTTTTTTAAATTATGGAATTATGATACATGTTACAACCTGGGTGAACCTTGAGAACATTATAGTGAGTGAAATAATCCAACACAAAAAGACAAATATTGTCTGATTCCACTTACACGGGGTAACCAGAGTAGCCATGTTCAGAGATAGAAAGTAGAATGGTGGTTGTCAGGGGCTGGAGAGGGAGGAATGAGTTATTATTTAGTGTATAGAGTTTTGGTTTTGTAAGATGAAATGAGTCTAAAGATAAATGGTGGTGAGGCTGCACCACAACATGAATGTACATAATGCTACTCAGCTGCGTTTACAAATGATTAAAACAGAGGTACCGGGGTGGCTCAGTTGGTTAAGCATCTGACTCTAGATTTCAGCGCAGTTCAGGATCTCACTGTTGGGCTCTGCACAGACAGCATGAAGCCTGCTTGGGATTCCTCTCGTTCTTTCTCACTTTGCCCCTCTCCCACAAACATGTGCTCTCTCCTTCTTTCTCAAATAAATAAACATCTGTTAAAAATGGTAAAGCAGTAAATTTTATGTTCTGTGTATTGTACCACGAAAAGAAAAATGGGGGGGGGGGGGAAGCAATGTATGCCAAGACCATTTAATGGCAAAATAATAGTCTCTTCAACAAATAGTGATGGGGCAACTGCGCTTCCATCGGCAAAAGAATAAAGTTGGGTTCCTAAACAGACCTATATTCCATGCCGGATTTAAAAATTAACTCAAAATATAAAAGTTAAAATAGGAAAACTCGTAGAAGAAAGTGTACAGGTAAATTTTCATGACCAGGATTTGGAAGTGGCTTCTTAGATATGACACCAAAGGAAAAAAGAAAAAAAAATAGATAAATTAGGGGAGCCTGGGTGGCCCCGTCGATTAAGCGTCCAACTTCAGCTCAGGTCATGACCTCTCAGCTCATGGGTTCAAGCCCAGCGTCGGGGTCTGTGCTGACAGCTCAGAGCCTGGAGCTGCTTCACATTCTGTGTCTCCCTCTCTCTCTGTCCCTCCCCACTTGTGCTCTGTTTCTATCTCAAAAATAAACATTTTTTTTAAATTAAAAAAATATAAATTAATTGGACTTCATCAAAATTAAAAACTTTCATGTATCAAAGGACACTCTGGAGAAACTAAAAACACAGTCCACAGACTGGAAAAAAAAATTGCAAGTCATATATCTGATAAAGGTCTAGTAACCAGAATATATAAAGAATTTACAGATCAGCAATAAAAAGACAACAACCCAGTTAAAAGATAGTCAAAGGAATTGAATAGACACTTCTCCAAAGAATATGTACAGGTGGTCAATAAGAACATGAAAAAATGTTCAACATTACTAATCATATTTTTATGCTAAGTAAAACGTATTTTTTATGTTTAGACCTACATATAATAGGTGTGTATATACAAATGCACACACACTTACAAGTAATATATAATGTTTCAAACTATGAAATGTTAAATAGACACTGTGTTAGGTATTCTGTATTACAAATTACCCATTCCTTGGTGGTTTTAAAGAACAACATTTATTGTTTCACAATTTGGGGGGATTAGTAATCTGGGTATAACTTGGCTGTGTCCTCTGCTTCCTGGTTTCCATCAAGGTTGTAGTCAAGGTGATGGCCACGGTCTGTGGACCCATCTAAAGGCATGACTGGGGAAGAATGTGCTTCCAAGTTCATCTCAGTGGTTGTTGACAGTATTCAGTTCTTTGTTGGACTTAGGGCCTTAATTCCTCACTGGCTATTGGTCATAGACTCTCTCATTTCTTTCCCACAAAGTATCTTATTTCTTCAAAATCTGTGAGCCAAGAAACACAAGAGAGAGTCTGGTAGCAAAATAGAAGTCATAGTCCTTTTTTTTTTTTTTTCATTTGAGAGAGAGTGTATGTGTGAGCGGGGCAGAAGGAAAAAGAATCTTCTTTTTTAAATTATTTAATTTGAGAGAGAGAGCAAGCAAGCAAGCACCAGTGGGAGAGGGATAGAGAGAGAGAGAGAGAGAGAATCCCAAGCAAGTTCTCCACTGTCAGTGCTGAGCCTGATGCCAGGCTTGATGTAGAGCTCAGTCCCACAAACCATGAGATCATGACCTGAACAGAAATCCAGAGTCAGAAACTTAACCTACTGAGCCACCCAGGCGCCCTGAAAGTCATAGAGGTAAAATCGCATCGCTGTTGTTGTATTCAACATATTAGAAACAATCTAGTACATCTAACTCGCACTCAAGGAGAGGTGATTTCAAAAGGGCATACACACAAGGAAGCAGGGATTATTGGAGGCCATTTTAAAAATAACTACCACAGTCACCATGTTCAATTGTTGTAAACATTAAACATCAAACATGTTGTTTGATGTTGCAAACATCAAAAATGCTAATTTTGTAAGTATCTGGGAACTACAAAATAGAATAGGAACTGAAGCTAGAAAGTGAATGACTAGTTTTATGGTGAAATGATTCTTTGCTATTCAATACTGCTGGGGTGCGTGGGTGGCTCAGTCGGTTAAGCGTTCAGGTTTGGCTCAGGTCATGATCTCAGGGTTGGTGGGTTCAAGCCCCGTGTCGGACTCTGTGCTGACAGCTAGCTCAGACCCTGGAGGCTGCTTCAAATTCTGTACCTCCCTCTCTCTGTGACCTTCCGCTGCTTGAGCTGTCTCTCTCTGTCTCTCAAGAAAAAAAAAAATCTACTGCAAAAAAAAAATCTATTTCATCCATGCTTTCTGAGAAATGGATTTGAGAAGTTATCTTTTTTTTTCTTACCTAAGCATTCCCCCTCCCACATCCTCTCCATACCCTGAGGCAGAGTTTATCTTTGATGTTGCCACCAGCAAAGTCCAAAACCATTACAGCATTTTAACACTGTTGCTCTATACAGGATGAAGGGTGTGAGAATCATTTCCTTGAGGCCTAAACAATATTAGTCATGAGAACAAATATATGTAAGAGGTTGTACTGAATTAGTGCTGAGAACCAGTTAAAGAATTATAAAGACACTTTTGTGTATTTAGTATGGTTTTTGTTGGTGTATTATCTATGTAGTCCTCTGAGGCCTGGGGACACAGAACAGTGATTCCTCTTGCCTGGAGCTAGTTGCATAACTGCTGTGTTTAAAGCACCTGGAACCCCGTAGGCAGTAAATATAACACTCTTTGACTCGTCTGACATTTCTCAACTTTTAGATGATTTGAACTCTCTGGTCAATATGACCTCAAAATTCACTGTTTTTTTCTTTTTACTTTATTTTTCTTCTATTCTTAGGAAAATTAACTATTTTTCCAATTATTTTTTTTAAACCTATGTTCTTTCTTTTTCTTTTTTTTTTTCCAAATGTTTTTATTTATTTTTGATACAGAGAGAGACAGAGCATGAGAGGGGGAGGGGCAGAGAGAGAAGGAAACACAGAACTGGAAGCAGGCTCCAGGCTCTGAGCCAGCCGTCAGCACAGAGCCTGACGCGGCGCTCGAACCCACAAACGTGAGATCTGACCTGAGCCGAAGTCGGAGGCTTAACCAACTGAGCCACCCAGGCACCCCCTATGTTCTTCTTTCTACCTTACACTGCTTTCCAGGGGAAGACAGCAAGTTCAACACTGCTCAGAAACATTACTTCTGTTAGTTTAAAGTTTAGCCTGACCCAATTTCAGATTCTTCTGAATCTATATAATCTCTCTTAGAGAATCTGGGTGGTTCAGTTGGTTAAGCATCTGACTCTTGATTTTGGCCTGGGTCATGTTCCCACAGTTTGTAGGATCAAGCCCTGCATCGGGCTCTGTGCTAACAGCATGGAACCTGCTTGGGATTCTCTCCATCTCTTTCTCTACCCCCCCTCCCATTTCTCTCTCTCTCAAAATAAACAAACATTTAATAAACAAACAAAGCATTCTCTCTCTCTCAAAATAAATAAACATTTAATAAACAAACAAATAAAGCCTTCTCTCTCTCTCTCTTTCCCTCCATCTCTATCTCACACTCTCCCTCCCTCTTTCTCTCCATCTTTCTCTCTGTTAACAGAAAATCATTAACTTTTTTGGGTGTTAGGACACTGAGAATTCAATGAGCCTGGAAAAAGAGGAAAGAGCCTAATACCGGCAGTTTGTCACTTGAACCAAAATCCTGGTCTCAAACTTTGGACTGGGGGAAGATTCATATAATGTTTATGAATAGTTCATAATAACACGGAAATGTGCTTCATGTTTTAATGGCAAGTGAAAAAAAAGTTGGCTAAAAAATATGATTGTAAGATAATCATAACTCTTGCAAACAAACAAATGAAAAACAACACTTAGAAGAAAAGATAGAGGCACCTGGGTGGCTCAGTAGGTTAAGTATCTGGCTTCGGCTCAGGTCATGATCTCACGGTTTGTGGGTTCGAGCCCTGCGTTGGGCTCTGTGCTGACAGCTAGCTCAGAGCCTGGAGCCTGCTTCAGATTTTGTATCTCCTTCTCTCTCTGACCCTCCCCTGTTTGCACTGTCTCTCAAAAATAAATAAAAACCATAAAAAATAAAAAAAGAAGAAAAGATATCAAGAGATACAGATAAAAATATCAACAGTAGTTGCCTTTAGATGATGAAATTTTGGATGATGTTTTTTCTTACTGATGTATTTACAGATGATTTACAATCTGTATTTCATTTTATAAATATAAAGGGATTACTAATTTAATAATGAGTTGATATTAATTTAAACCTTGATATCACAAAAGCTATAGTTTATATTAAACTGATAATACGTTTATATATACATTTTTTTTTAGAGAGAGAGAGGGAGCAAGTGACAGAGAGAGAGAGAGAGAGAGAGAAGCGGGTCTCCCTCAGGACTGTGTTTTCACCCACAGCGGGGCTCATGCTCACCCGAAGCTGGACTCGAGTTCATCTGATGTTGGGATTTGAACTCACCAACTGGAGATCATGACCTGAGCAAAGTCAGATGCTTAACGACTGAGCCACCCAGGTATTTTTAGACTAATATATTTTAGAGTAAACAGGCAACCACAATAGGGCACCTGAGTGGCTTATTCGGCTTAGTGTCTGACTTTTCGGCTCAGGTCATGATCTCACAGTTTTGAGTTCAAACCCTGCGTTGGGCTCTGTGCTGGCAGTGCGGAGCCTGCTTGCGATTTTCTCTCTCTCTTTTGTTCTCAGCCCTTCCCCCATTTGTGCTGTCTCTGTCTTTCTCAATAATAAATAAATAAACAAATAGAAAAAAAGGCGCCACAAGAGAATACCTCCTGATATTTATTCTTTTTGACTTCTCTACAGAAACAGAAGCTAGGAAGGATCATATTTCTGAAGTCCTAGTGCTTAGTTGAAAATTATTACTTACTTAAGTTCACAAAGTTTGTACCATTGAATGAGAAATGCCAGTTTCAAAATACATCTATTCTAGTTGTGAAAATGTTTAGTCTTTGAGTCATGGCTAAATACTGAGTTGGCCAGGTGCCTATGTGAACATGACATTTTCTTGCTATTGAGGAGCTTGAAATCTACTGAGGGAGACAAGCATATACACAATTAACTATAAAACAAAGCAGAGTGTGAATAAGATTTAATAAAGACACAGTCTTATTGTGGCATACAAAAGGAATAAATTCCTCAGAGTAAATTCTATCTTGGTGGGGCGCCTGGGTGGCTCAGTTGGTTAAGCCTCCTAACTTTGGCTCAGGTCACGAACTTGTGGTTCATGAGTTTGAGCCCTGCATCGGGCTCTGTGCTGACAGCTCAGAGCCTGGAGCCTGCTTTGGATACTGTGTCTCCCTCTTTCTTTGATCCTCCCCTGCTCCCACTCTCTCTCTCTCTCAAAAATAAATAAAGATTAAAAAATATTTATTTAAATCCATCTTGGAATGGAAGGTAATTTGGGTTATGCTAAATATGTGTGTGTGTGTGTGCGTGTGTGCATATACATATACAGGTACTTTTGTATCGATATGTATACATATATATGTGTGTGTATGCACATATATATTCTGATTTTTAAAATAACCTAAGTCTGATAAAAATTCAGACATTGAGGAAATATATAATACAATCAAGATAATGAACCCTAAGAATATGGTATATACTCTTTAACTTTTTACAAATATATTAACATGAAATATTACAAACATTTGTTCATTTAATGAATATGTATACATTGCCTACAATGTGCTAGGCACAACTTTAGGGGCTTGGGTTACATCAGTGAACAAAAACAATAATTCCTCTTCTCAAAGAGGTTATATTTTAGTTGCTTAAGACAGAATATACAAAAAATAAAATAGGGACACCTGGTTGGCTCAGCAGAAAAAGCTGCAACGCTTGATCTTAAGGTTGTTAATTCAAGCCCCACACTGGGTGTAGAGATCAGTAAAACAAGTAATAAATTTAAAAAACAATAAAAAAAAGTAGGGGTGCCTGTGTGGCTCAGTCAGTTGTGCATCTGACTTCGGCTCAGGTCATGATCTTGCAGTTTGTGGGTTGGAGCCCCGCATTGGGGCTGTCAGCACAGAGCTAGCTTTGGATCTTCTGTCCTCCTCCTTCCCTGCCCCTCCCCACTGGTGTCTCTCTCAAGGTAAGTAAACTTTTTTTTTTTAATGTTTTTTTTAATTTATTTTTGATACAGAGAGAGAGCATGAGAGGGGAAGGGGCAGAGAGAGAAGGAGACACAGAACCAGAAGCAGGCTCCAGGCTCTAAGCTAACTGTCAGCACAGAGCCTGACGCGGGGCTCAAACCCACGAATGTGAGATCTGACCTGAGCTGAAGTCAGAGGCTTAACCAACTGAGCCACCCAGGCGCCCCTCAAAGTAAGTAAACTTAAAAAATAATAAATAAAAAATAAAATAAGTAAATTATGTAGAATGCTAGCATGTGATAAATCTCTTGGAGACAGGGGGAGGAAGAAAAATAGAGGATGGGAAGGAGGCTCAAGAGCCCTGAGGGATGGAATACAATTTTAAATATGACACTCAGGGTAGACCTCATTTAGAAGGTGACATGTGAATGAAAATTTACAGGAGATGAGGGATAAAGGCAAGCAAATATGAAGGAAGAGTATTTTAGGCAGAGGAGACAGGCCCTCCAAACACCATAAGTTGGGAGTGTGCCTTATCTGTGCACTTTTCTGGTCAGAAAGGTCTGTAAGTATTTGGAAGCTGACAAGCTCACCATGGCTGATACTAGTTCTCTTGCGTTCTAACTTTCACTTAAAATCTTGAATGTTATTATCAGCAAAAAATATTGCATAGTTTTTCTTGAAGTAACAGGTTCACTTCATTCATTTTTGAAAAAAATTCTGTCAAATGCCAAAGTCTGAATAAACATAGTTTGCCACTTACGCTTTCACGTAAAAAGGGTGTTTCAGGAAAAAAATTGTGTAGTTTACCTGACAATTCAAATAATTACAGACTTTTGCCTACAGAAGTGTGAAACAATAGATTTCTGTTCTTTAAACTACTAAATTTATGATACTTTAGTATGGCAACCCTAGCAAGCTGATGCAGCATGCAACAATTTATGAATTATGTATATCTTTCTTTTATGACTAATTCAAATATTGCCAGCTCATCAACAGGATGCACAAACATGTACAATAGTAAATTCAATCATCTGTGATGTTTAGATGGCATCCAGTTATATAAAATCATAAATTTAAACAAAATTTTCAATTTGTTGTTATAAAAGCATTTTTGGCAAGGTAGGATGATAGAACACTATAGTTTTAGCTCTTACATTTAGGTCTTTTTTTTTTTTACATTTAGGTTTTTTATCTACTTTGATTTCCTTTTGGTAAATGATAGAAGATGAAGCTTCAGGGGCATCTGGGTGACTCAGTTGGTAAAGTGTACAACTCTTGATTTCGGCTCAGGTCATGATCTCACGGTTTGTGGGATGGAGCCCCACTTCAGGCTCTGCACTATCAGCGCAGACAGTGCAGAGCCTGCTTGGGATTCTCACTCTCTCCTCCCCCTCCCCTGCTCACATACTCTATCTCTCTCCCTCTCAAAATAAATAAATAGACTTTAAAAAATAAAAATAAGAAGGAAAGTATCATTTCATTTTTTTGCATGCGGATTTCTTGTTGTCCTTGTGCCATTTATTGCAAAGACTACTCCTTCACTGTTAAATTGCCTTGGCATTCCTGTTGAGAATCAATTACCCATAAATATATAGGAGTATTTCTGGACTCGTAATTCTAGTCTTGTTTTTCAGACCTCACTTTTAATAATCTTCACAGCCAACATAAGGTTCAAACTCATGATTCAGAGATCAAGAGTCAACACCACTGACTGAGCCAGCCAGGTGCCCTCTATCCTTTTGATATATGTATCTAGTGCTAGTGCCACACTTGCTTCCATTACTGTAACATTGCATTACGTTTTGAAACTTGTCAATTGTCTTGTCAATTTATGCAAAAAAAAATCAGCTAGAATTTTTATAGGAGTTGCACTGGGTCTGTAGCTTAATTTCAGGAGTCTCTCAATAAGCCATACCAATGCT
The DNA here is from genome assembly GCF_006229205.1 of Suricata suricatta. Taxonomy (NCBI): domain Eukaryota; kingdom Metazoa; phylum Chordata; class Mammalia; order Carnivora; family Herpestidae; genus Suricata; species Suricata suricatta. Next base: position 91,939,897 of record NC_043707.1, read on the forward strand.
GACCATATAATATGGACTCAACATATTTTTGTATTTGATTACAGTTAAGAGTATAGACTGTGCAGCCAAATTATTTGAGTCCTGATCCACGTGCTGATATTTATTAGCTGCTTGACTTTTGGGCATGCACTAACTTCCTTGTGCTCAGTTTTCTCATCTGTCAGATGAGAATAATAATAGCACCTAATTTAAAAGATTGTTGTGAACATTATAAGAATTACTATAAATAAAGTACATGGATTAGTGCTAGACATACATTGTCTGCTCTTTCTATGTTCACTTTACTAAACATCATATACCCTGTCATCATCATTCTTAGTACAATAGCCAAGTTGGCTAAATTTCAAAGAATAACTTCTAAATATGGGTATCTGTGTTTCAAGTTATAACTACTATCCTCCTTCATACAAATATAGCATGAGAGTTGGTCAGATTAAATTTAACCAGAAAGTTTACAATAGTATTACTTATGGAAGTATATTCGGCATAAACACCTAATGAATTAAGCAGATTTCAATAAGCTGCCAGTAGATGGCTCTCTTAATTTGCTGTTTTATTCTCAGTGCTTTTTCTTCGTCAACTCAACACCATCAAAAAAAAAACCCCAGTAACAGGGTAGAAACAGCTCCCCTGGCACTACTATCTAATTCATCTGTCTATTTTCTAGAAGGACTTAAAACCCACAATTGTAAATTCATTTGCAGAGTTATCTCTTCTGAGGATAGTTGTGAGTTTGTTGTTGTTTAATGAGTGAAATTAAGGGAACACTTTGGGTGATGTTTTAGTCAGAAACAAGGATTTTGATTATTTTTACCCACTATGATAGATGGATGAGCATAATTTATTTTTTAAATTTTTCTTGGAAAATGAACTTCTAATTTTTCTTGCTATCTCATTTTTTGTAATAAAGAAAGCTAGGTGATTACTTCTACAAATCCATCTTTTCTTTAGTATATCAGTTGCTTAAGATCTTTCTACTTCAATGACATTTTACCTTTCTTTTATTATACTGTGATTTATTGGCATTTATTAGTTTTGCTATTAGTTCCACAAATGATATTTATTGCTATGACAAGTATATCCAGATATTCACCAGTTAAACCTTGTAACGTATAGAGTTTATAGCCCTATCCACTGCCTCTGCAAAGTTCTAGAATTTATTTCCTCAGATTATGTTTCTAAACTCTTAAGTATCCCTATGCTCTACAGTTCCATCCTGTCCGCGGCTGTCTGGGGGTTCTGGGGAAAGGGCCAGTTTGGGGATAAGTCCAGTCTCTTCACTGCTTCCACAAAGACCCCCTTGCACAAAAGCACTTGATGAAGATTTGCAGAATCGTAAAGAGATGTTATAGGGCAAGCCCCTTTGTCTTTAATTAGAACAATCTTTTGATTTTACTTCATATTTCATCCTCTTTACTTCTCTTCATTTCTTCCTATATAACTGGAATTTAAAAATATATTCAACCCTGTTATTCATAGAACAGATCTGCCAAATGTCAGACCTTCTCAAGTTCCTCAGACTCTAACTGATCCCATGGGTAGCTCTAAGGCTGAGATGGCCCTTCAGATATGTCTTGAATATAGGCAAGAGCCCAGGCCTTGGAACCCCTCATTGATCAGTCTGGAAGCAAGTTGCTCCTAGGGAGTAGGCAGAACCTTGACTGAGGTGCCTCTCTTTGTCTAAGGGCAATTCCCAGAGAGACTCAGCTTTGAGCCATTAGCAGCTGACACTTCCAAAGGCTTGTGGGAGGAAATCAGTGCTTTCATCCTAAAAGTGGCATCTGGGCTATGCACCACGAAATCTACTTCAGAGTCCATCTTCAGAAAAAGAAGATGAGGCCTAAACAGTAAGAAACAAATCCAGGAGGGCACCCAGGTGGCTCCATCTGCTAAGCGTCAGACTTTGATTTAAGTCATGGTCTGGCGGTTCATGAGTTTGAGCTCCGGATCAGGCTGACAGCTTAGAGCCTGGAGCCTACTTTGGATTCTGTGACTCCATCTCTCTGCCCCTCCCCATCCCCAAATAAATAAACATTTAAAAATTAAAAATAAAGAAAGAAAGGAAGGAAGGAAGAAAGAGAGAAAGAGAGAGAGAAAGAGAGAAAGAGAGAGAGAAAGAAAGAAAGAAAGAAAGAAAGAAAGAAAGAAAGAAAGAGAAAGAAAGAAAGAAAGAAGGAAAGAAAGACATCTAGAAAGAAATAGAGAGACCCAATAATATTATTTGAGTTGCTTAGCTTAGTTCTATCCCTGGAATTCCTAGCTACAAGAGTCAATAGAACTCATTTTCTGCTTAGGCCATTTGATATTGGGTTTCTGTCACTTGCAACTGAAAGACCCTGACTAATAATACCATGTTTAAAGAAAGCAATAATCACTAATTTCTTCTTTTAGCACTTGTCACATGTTATGTTATAATTTATTTGTTTATACATTATCTTTCTAATTAGATTGTAAATTTCTTATAGGATCATATTTTATGTATCCTGTCTCTAGCATCTACAGCAGTGCATAAATAAAGGAGATAGTGAATAAATATTTGTTGAATTAATGAATAAGAAATGGTAGACAATGCACATGCACAGACGCTGGATGAGTTCACAGAGCTCATTAAGGAAAGAGTAGTCAAAAGTTTACTTGGGGGCACCTGGCTGGCACAGTCAGAAGAGCATGTACCTGTTTCTTTCTTTCTTTTTTTTAAGTTTATTCATTTATTTTGAGAGAGACAGAGAAAGCCTGAGTCGAGGAGGGGCAGAGAGAAGAGAAAGAGAGAATCCCAAGCAGGCTTCATGCTGTCAGTACACAGCCTGAGGAGGGACTTGAACTCACAGACCATGAGATCATCACCTGAGCTGAAACCAAGAGTCAGATGCTCGACCAACTGAACCACTCAGGTGCCCCAAAAACATGTGACTCTTGATTACAAGGTTGTGAGTTCAAGCCCCACATTGGGTGGAGAGATTACTAAAAAATAAATAAACAAACCTTTTTTTAAAAAGTTTACTTGGGGGGCGCCTGGGTGGTTCAGTCGGTTAAGCCTCTGACTTCGGCTCAGGTCAGATCTCACGTTCGTGGGTTCGAGCCCCGCGTCAGGCTCTGTGCTGAGTGCTAGCTCAGAGCCTGGAGCCTGCTTCTGGTTCTGTCTCCTTCTCTCTCTGCCCCTCCCCCTCTCATGCTCTGTCTCTCTCTGTATCAAAAATAAATAAAACATTAAGAAAAAAAGTTAAAAAAATAAAGAAACATTAAAAATTTTTTTTAAAAAAAGTTTACTTGGAAGCAATATTTAGCCTTTCTGATTTCAAATTTCCTCTCTTAGCTAGTCTAAATGGGAATTTAGCCCAAAATATTCAGATTCTTTAACGTCAAGTAGCTTCAGGTTGATGTTTCAACTAGGTTTGGTAGAATACTCATTCCTTAAATTATACTTTTTTGCCTTCTCTATGATTCTGAACTCCATGTTGGTTCTTGGTCTATTGATTTGTTTACTGTGTATTTGGTCCCAGGCCCTGCACTGGACTCTGGGAATATAGCAATGAGTATGAGAGAAAGCCATGCATCATCCAAGGAGTGTATATTCTTAAAAAGGAAGGCAGATTTTAAACAACTAGAAATGCAATGTGTATTACAAGAGGTAATTATAGAAGTGTATAGCAGGAGAGGATAACATAGATTGTGAGATTAGGGAAATTATCCTTGAGAAAATGACATTTCTACAGAAATCAGACAGAAGAATATAAATTAGCTCCCAGAAGCACCCAACAAACATTTTACTCTGTCTCGCTGACCTAAAGTAATCAGTATGATCAGAGGAATAGGTGAATTCACTAATTCAGTAAGTGAATTAGTAAATTTACTAATTCAATAGAAATTCACTAAGTAGCTAAACTAACCAGAATCCAGTCCGTGATCTGAAAGCAAGGTTAATCTCACCAAAATTTTATGGTTGAGAGTAAGAGAGGAATTTTTCCCAAAAAGGGATTTTGGGTACAGCTAGAGAGAAGTGGAAATGGATGTTGGGCAGTAAACATAAGCATCACATCATAAGGAGCAAGACTTGATTCAGGAAACCTGTGCAGTAATCCAAGCGAAGAATTACTTAAATAAGGAGAGGCCAGTGAAGGTTGAGAGAATGGACAGGATTTGATAATTAATTGGCTAAGAGAATAATAAGTGGAGAGACTATTCAAAAATGACTCCAAAGGGCACTTGGTGGCTCAGTCTGTTAAGCATGGGCCTTTGGCTCAGGTCAGAATCTCACAGTTCCCGGGTTGGAGCCCCACACGGGGCTCCGTGGTGGTGTAGAGCCTGCTTGGGTTTCTTTCTCTCTGACCCTCCCCCACCTGCATTCTCCCTCTCTCCCTTCCGAAATACATAAACTAAAAAAAAAAAAAAAAAAAAAAAAAAGGATGACTCCAAAATTAAAGCTTTTTCTTGCCCAGCTGTGACATAGTTAGTCTAGATGTCTTAAGAATTTCCTGGCTGCGGCCCATAAATGAGGAAAGATTTCCCCCACATTATCATAAAGTTCTTTTTGAAAGTTTCCTAAACTAACCTTATAAATATTTCCTTTACCCTTTAGAGTTCTGTTGTTCTTCTAGACCCTCATATGCTTTTTTCTATAGTGTATTGCTTTTCTGAACCATATTCACCAATCAAAGGTTAAACCTACTTCTACTTTAGCTTCTTTATGCAGTAGACTAGGCAAGCATCCGAACCCTTAATACTAGCCATTGGCAAATGTGTTGAAGTTTGAAATTATTTTAGTTTTTCTAAATACAAAAAAATAGTATTCCCAGAATTGAAGACACAAATTGCGATGGCTGCTCACCTGATGACCCCCCTGTGACTCTATTTTGTGAGGGATTCCAGATCCCTGGTTACAAATGTAAGGCATATGATCCGGACTGGGTCATTTTAAGTTCCTCACTTCCCTAGCCACAGTGACATCCAAGGGATGGGCTTATCATTCCTGCCTAGAGAGTTTTCCAAACTGAAGCTGAGAAAAAGAGATTCACCTTTTTCAAAAATAACTAAGCTTGAAAGAATGCAACTTCAAGTTGCTTTGCCTGTGCACTCTTCATGAATTTAGCTCATCTAACAAAAGAAAAATTGACACCAGTGTGCAAAAAGGTAAGCCACAACACATGGAAAGAGATGGAAACAAAAACAGCGATAGAGAGACAGAGATCTCAAAATCCAGTAGCATTTATGTATCCCTAGATGCTACCGTCCCTGGAGTCAGCTCAAATTCTGACCTTTCTATAGTTTGGTCATATGCTCCAGCAGGGATCCCAAGTGCCGGCACATAATACGCCCTTCAAAAATGTTGAGATAGAGACTTTACTTTGGACCAAGATGGAGTGACAGGGACCACATTCACCCTTCCTTCCAAAACAATTAAAAATGCAGACAAAATATAATGGAAAATGGTTTTATATGCTAGGCATCAGACAATACAGAACAGTATGATTTCGGGGCACTTGGGTGGCTCACTTGGTAGAGTATACAATTCTTGATCTCGGGTCATTGGTTCAAGCCCCATGTTGGGGTAAGCAGAGCTTACTTAAGCAAAACCAACAAACAACAACAAAAAACCCAGTAGATTTCTAAGAGGTAGGAAACACAGTGAGCCCTATGAGTACCCCCAATCACTGTCTGGGGAGCATTTCCATGGTGCACCGCAAAGAGAGGGAACCCTCTGAGTTGAGAAGACAAGAGCTGGGGTCATGAGGGGATGAGGCAGCTAGAGTTTTCAGAGTCGCATACTGGAGAGGAGACTGCTGCACAGAGAGAGTGCTCTGAAGATCTGCAGAGGACTTGCCTCTTACTTAGCTGAGTATTGATCAGAGTATGGATATAAGGAACTAAGGTAGAAACTAGAAAACAAACAAGAAATTCTTTATAGTTTTTTAACATATCTGTGTCCCAACTTGGAAATAAATGTATTCTTATAATTTCCAATAACAAAACCTCTAATGTTATTTTTAATGTTTATTTATTTATTTTGAGAGAGAGAACATGAAAGCACAAGTGGGGTAGGAGTAGAAAGAGAGAATCCCAAGAAGGTTCCAGGCTATCAGTGCAGAGCCCAACACAGGGCTGAATCTCTCAAACCGTGAGGTCATGACCTGAGCTGAAACCAAGAGTTGGACACTTAACTGACTGAGACACCCAGGTGCCCCTCTAATGGTTTTTAAACAATTATTGAATGAATGTGCATGAATAAATTCTTCCTTTTTCCTTAAGCTAGCTGAAGTCAGATTTCTGTGCTTGCCACCAAAGAATCTTCACCAGTACATTTCCTGGTGTTTATCGTCAAGGACTAACAAAGATTTCCAAAGATTCTGGTCATAAAAATGTCTATCATTTTCATATTCATAAATGTCAAAAACAGAAACAAAAGTTTCTATGCAATGTTTGGTAAAATAATCTAATAAAATACATGTAGTAACATGACATTTTATTCTTACTTGATATAGAAATATGTTTATGATATATTGATAACTTTTATTTACTTATTTACTTATTTTTTAATGTTTATTTTTGAGAGAGAGAAGGAGAGAGAGATGGGAAGAGGCAGAGAGAGAGGGAGACACAGAATCCGAATCAGGCTCCAGGCTCTGAGCTGTCGGCACAGAGCCCCACAAGGAGCTGAAACTCACAAACTGTGAGATCATGACCTGAGCCGAAGTCAGAGGCATAACCCACTGAACCACCCAGGCGCCCCTATTGATGAATTTTAAAAGATAAGTTATACAACAGAATGTATTGCTTTTATTGCTGTATATGTATACATACATATAAACTGGAAAGTGGAGTGTCTGGGTGACTCAGTTGGTTAAGCAGTGGACTTCGGCTCAGGTCATGATCTCACAGCTCATGGGTTGGAGTGATCCGTGCTGACAGCTCAGAGCCCTGGAGTCTGCTTCAGATTCTGTATCTCCCTCTCTCTCTGCCCCTCCCCCATTTGTGCTCTGTCTCTGTCTCTCAAAAATAAACATTAAAAACAATTAAAATGTGGAAAGATATGTCTTACAATTTTAATAATTCTGGCTGGTAGTTTCAGGTGGTTTTTATTCTTTTTTTTTTAAGTATCTGTATTTTCTCATTATTTTACAACAAGTTGGTTTCAACTATTTGTTTTTCATGCTTATCTCTTGGTTGACCCCAGAGTTTCTGTTTTTTATCTAAAGTTTACCTCTGAGTTCCAGCTTATTTGTAAAGCAGAGGAGATTGACACACTTCTAGCCAGTTAAATAATTAAGTCCTTTCCTGTTCAGATTACAAACCCCTCCTCTTTCCCCAGCTCCTCTCCAGAGGTCTAGTGATTGCAGTTTTGCAATTTAACAGCCATATGCAACATACACATGCTGCAGGCACAGTAAAAATTGTTAAGTAGATGGTTGTTCTCTCATTAATATCCTGAGAGAGAGAGGTTGTATCGCCAAAGGTATATCTTTAATAAAATGGGGCCAGAGAGGTTTTTAACTTCTACCAAAATACACCAAAGCAGTTATTAAAGCTTAGAAATGTTTCCCAGCGCCTGGCTGATCTAATGCTTTGGCAAATACGGAAAGTGACCTATGTCCCTCGGGGGGAACATATTACGCCTAATAATTTGATGTCCCAGATTTTCCAGAAAAGACCTGATTTCTTTCTTTCTTTTGTTTATCCACAACAAAAGTCATTCCTTTATTGGATTTTAACTTTTATGTCTCTGGAAGATTTTTCCTATAAATGAATTCATGCACTTAAATAAAAGAATCTTTTGCTAGATGACAAATCCTAATAATTAATTTTTAAAAATCACCAGGGACACCTGGGTGGTTCAGTTGGTTGAGCATCCAACCCTTGGTCTCAGCTTAGGTCATGAGCTCATGGTTCATGAGTTCAAGCCCCACATCAGGCTCTGCACTGACAGCACAGAATCTGCTTGCAATTCTATTCCTCTCTCTGCCCCTTCCCTGCTAGCTCTCTCTCTCTCAAAATAAATAAATAAACTTTAAAAAAAAACTTTAAAAAATCATCAAAGCATAAGGATTGGAACAGTTGGTCCTCAGGTAGGGTAATGTGGTATTGATGACCCCAGCAGGATTAGAGAGACATATGAATGTTGTAGACACTAAAAATCTAATTTGGCATTCATGCTTTGGCAACCACAGGAAAGAACCACCATGACTTCCCAGTTTGCACCCTAACTACTTCTGCCCTTGAATTGTAGTCCCAGATATACAGCTAACTAGCTGTATAAAAAAGGCTCAGTCAATTGCTTTCATATTCTTAGCTCTCAAATAGAATTTTTTTTAATGTCTTTATTTTATTTTGAGAGAGTGACAGAGAGTGAGCAGGAGAGAGGCAGAGAGAGAGGGAGACACAGAATCAGAAGCAGGCTCCAGGCTCTGAGCTGTCAGCACAGAGCCCGACACGGGGCTCGAACTCATGGACTGAGAGACCATGACCTGAGCCGAAGTCAGCAGCTTAACTGACTGAGCCACTCAGGCACCCCTCAAATAGAATTTTTAAAAATGAACTATCAGCCTTGCTGAGTTGTTTTGAGGTTTAAATGAAATACTGAATATACAAGTGATCTAAAAGGCACTATTTGCTTTTCCCAAGGAGTCCTTGTTAAAAATCTTACTATAGACATTAAGAAATAAGACACAGAGAAGTTTTGCTTTGATTAAAGAGGATATGAAAAAAAAAGAGGATATGAAGGGTAGAAGCCCATCATACAAATTTGAAATGTTTTCTCACTTCTTCCCATATTTATTAGGGAAAAATTAGAATAATGATAACGAAAAAGAATAAAAATCACTAACAATTCCACTACACAGAGAACTGTTGGTAGATTATATTTTTCCGAACCCTAAAGAATACCTTCAAACACCTTGATCAGGTGATTGGCTGAACAGAATGAATTTTTTCCCCATAGTTCTGTGGGGCTAAGTAAGTGAAGTTCTAGGCCAAGGGTCAAAGTAAGGAAAGCTGATTTCATCATTCAATCTAGGAGGCAATGAACTCATGGCCAGAATGAGGAGACAAAAGCCAGAAGCTGCTGGATAACGAATCTGAATGAGAAGCCAAACTGAATTAAACCTAGAGAGCTGTGGAAAATAGCTGGAATCAGGACTATAGTTCCTTTAATTGACTAGCAGCTATAAATTCTTCATTCAATCAGACTATAAAGAGTCAGGTTATCAACATAGTCCAACTTAAGAATTTCGTTAACTTCCAAAACTGCCACTGAATTTTTAACTAAAAGTTTTAGTTGCTATAAAAATGTTATTTTGACTGCTGACTCAATTGGTGAGGCATTTGACTCTTGATTTCAGGGTTGTGAGTTCAAGCCCCACATTGGGTGTGGAGAGTTCTTAAATATGAAATCTTTTTTAAAAATGTTATTTTGGGGCACTTGGGTGGCTCAACTGGTTAAGCGTCCAACTCTTGATTTCAGCTCCGGTCATGTTGCAGCCCCGAATGGGGCTGTGCTCTCTCTCCCCCTACCTCTGTCTCAAAATAAGTAAGTAAATATACCTTGAATTATAAGAACAATAGAAAGATTTTTTTGTAATTTATTTCACTTAATTGAGAAGATTTTCAAGTATCTACATATATGGAAATTGCAAATTAAGGCATTAAGAATGTATTGATAAATAATGTATATATTCCCAATCCAAGAAATATAATAAGTGAATGAGGTTAAAATAAACCTTTAAAGTTTAAAAACAAGAGTAGGATTAGGGTAAATATCTCCTGACACCTCCTGCCTTCTCCTACTTTCTTACAACTCCAGGGCAAGGCAAGGAATATAACCTAAAAGAATTATGGTAATGCCCAAATCAATTAAGGTTTATCTATGCCAGTTCTTGATAAACATTACAGTATTTGATCTATTTTTCTCTCCCAAATCTATAAAGAGTTACTGAAATATTGAAACCATATGTGATTCTGATTATAGGATTAAAACATTTGTCTAGAACCTTCCAACTTATGCATGCAAAAGTTCAAAACCTTTCTGAAACATTCGATTATTGTTCCACATCTTTCATTACCCTCCTGCACATTTTTAGCCATTCTTTATTCTAGGAAGTCCTTCCTGACCTATGCAGACTGGGCTAAATGCCCTTGTATATGCTCTAAGGCCCTTTATGTATGCTTCTATCATTTCTACTTACCGCCTTGTGTTGAAATTATCTGCCTATAATCTGTCTTTTTTGGCTGAATTGTACGCTTGTATGGAAATCCTCACAAACCCAGAAAGACTGAGTACTCCTATTATAAGTGTCCACAATTCCCTCTAGTTTTTATTTATAACACTTAGGGTGTGATATTTTTGACAAGGACAGTAATTACCACTGTCCAGTACTCCATAACTATTATGGTTGAAGATTTCCCTATACACCACTACACTTTCTTCACTGGATTCTATTTTCAAAAGATTATTTTAAAAAGAAAAAAAAGTTGGGTGTTTTTTGCTTCTTTATTTAAATCAAGAGTTTATCTTTGGGGGCGCCTGGGTGGCTCAGTCGGTTAAGCCTCCGACTTCGGCTCAGGTCAGATCTCACATTCGTGGGTTCGAGCCCCATGTCAGGCTCAGTGCTGATGGCTAGCTCAGAGCCTGGAGCCTGCTTCCAGTTCTGTGTCTCCTTCTCTCTCTGCCCCTCCCCCTCTCATGCTCTGTCTCTCCTGTATCAAAAATTAATAAAACATTAAAAAAATTTTTTAAAAAGAGTTTATCTTTGTACAGAGCTTTATTTTTTTCTTTATGTTTTTTATTTATTTTTGAGAGATGGAGAGAGACAGCGTGAGCAGGGCAGGGTCAAAGAGAGAGGGAGACACAGAATCTGAAGACAGGCTCCAGGCCCTGAGCTAGCTGTCAGCACAGAGCCCAACATGGAGCTCAAACCCACGAACTCTGAGATCATGACCTGAGCCAAAGTCAGACTCTTAACCCACTGAGCCACCCAGGCACTCTTGTATAGGGCTCTAAAAGTCAAATACTACTATAATACTTACAATGAAAAAAAGCACTACATTGTTTCTCCTTCTCTACCACAACTCCCACTTCTCAAATGCAACATTTTCCCTATTATGTTAGCTGAAAATTCTTTTTTTTTAATGTTTAATGTTTATTTTGAGAGAGAGAAAGGGAGAACATAAGTAGGTAGGGGCAGAGAGAGAGAGAGAGAGAGGAGGGAGAATCCCAAACAGGCTCCATGCTGTTAGTGCAGAGCTCAATGCAGGGCTCAATCCCACAACTGTAAGATCATGACCTGAGCCAAAATCAAGAGTCTGATTCTTAACCAACTGAGCCACCTGGGGAACCCACTTAAAATTCTTCTGGTACTTTCTTCCATCTTCCTAAATAACATCTGTGATGACTGCTGTCTCAGGTTTGCTCAGTTTCATATCTTTTGGCTTTCTACTACAAAAGGTGAAAATTAGAATTTCTTACAACACTGCCCACCCCATGCCCCATCCTACACACTTTACACATACTTTTTTCCTCTTTTGTTTTTCCCCATATGATTACATTGTTTATAACTTTTGGTTACCTCAACATGACCATTGCAATACACAATGATTATACTTCTTTTCTTGTACAATGTCTTTTTTTCTAGAATTAATAACTGTCTTTATTGTTTAGTCAGTTTTCTGTTCATAGAAGTAATTCATCTTCAAGCATTCCTCAAGAATTATAAATTTCCTCTCATAATGTTCAGATACATCAGGTTTTTATATATTTTATTTATTTTTTAAAGTTTATTTATTTTGAGAGAGAGAGAGAACATGCAGGGGAGGAGCAGAGAGAGGGAGAGAGAGAAACCAAGCAGGCTCTGCATTTGTCAGTGCAGGGCCCGACTTGGGGCTCCATCTCACCAACTGAGAGATGGTAACCCGAGTGGAGATCAAGAGTCAGATGCCTAACTGACTAAGCCACCCAGGCACCCCTACATCAGGTTTAAAAACAATTATTTATCTCATGGCAACATCCTCATGAAGCCCTCTGCTCTCCTGCCCCAACATGAACAGATTGTTCTCAAGAAGTGTTGTCTAAATATGGCTCTGGGATCTCCTGGGGATTCTCTACTCCTCCCTGTGTTAGATCTCCTATTTTCTGGATACTGCATCTTTCCTCCTTGTTTTGCTTCCTTGCTTTGTGGAGCACATTACCCAGTAATTTTTTAAGAACGGGTACATGTTAGGTATAATCTTTAAGAATGTAAACATCTGGAGGCTCCTGGGTGGCTCAGTTGGTTGAGCATAGGACTCTTGGTTTCAGCTTGGTCATGTTCTCATAGTTCATAGGTTCAAGTCCTGTGTCAGGCTCCATGCTGGCAGTGCAGAGCCTGCTTCAGTTTCTCCCTCCCTCCCTCTCTGCTCCTCCCCACCTCTCAAAATAAATAAATAAACATTAAAGTGTATATTTATAAATTCTGGCTATACATCTTTGTCTTAATAAAATTTAATATACACACACTTTTCAAAAGAGTTTTTTTAATGTTTTATTTATTTTTGATACAGAGAGAGACAGAGCATGAGAGGGGGAGGGGCAGAGAGAAAGGAGATACAGAACCGGAAGCAGGCTCCAGGCTCTGAACTGTCAGCACAGAGCCTGACGCAGGGCTCGAACCCACGAACGTGAGATCTGACCTGAGCCGAAGTCGGAGGCTTAACCAACTGAGCAACCCAGGTGCCCCTATACACACACTTTATAAATTTATTTTTCAAAGAGTCTGGTGGGTTTTTTTTTCCTTTTTTAATGTTTATTTATTTTTGAGATAGAGAGAGAGCATGTGCAAGGAGGCGAGGAAACACAAAATCTGAAGCAGCCTCCAGGCTCTGAGCTGTCAGCACAGAGCCTGATGGGGGTGGGGGTGGACTGTAATGGGGGAGGTCAGCGACTCAACTGATTTCCCCACCCAGGTGCCCCTAGAGCTAGGCTAGTTCTTAAACGTGTATTAAATACACTGTCTATAACTTTCCCTGTACTATAAATTCCATCAGTGCAGTAACTCTTTCTGTTTGATGCCCCAGGCCTTACAAGGTTTCTATTACCTACTAGGTACTCCATAAACATTTATTGAATGAATGGATGAAAGGTCAAGAATCTTGCCTTATTCATTTTTTTTTAAATGTTTTATTTATTTTTGATACAGAGAGAGACAGAGCATGAGAGGGGGAGGGGCAGAGAAGGAGACACAGAACCGGAAGCAGGCTCCAGGCTCTGAGCCAGCCGTCAGCACAGAGCCTGACGCGGGGCTCGAACCCACGAACGTGAGATCTGACCTGAGCCGAAGCCGGAGGCTTAACCGACTGAGCCACCCAGGCGCCCCTTGCCTTATTCATTTTTATATTTAAGAACTAGCACAGTGGCTAACATAGGTCATGTCCTGAAAACAAAATGTTGCTGACCTGAACTGAACTTGAGTCATATTCTTCTCATTCTGAAAACAGTCCCATGGCAATCAAACATATCAAGAAAAAGAATAAGATGGTTTATTTTTTCAGGCACAAGGCTTGTTTTCATAGTTGCTCTGGAAGTTAAGTCACTTGCTGCAGTAAGTCCAGGATAAAAGCCAGATCTCCTGATTTCCCAAACAGTGCCCTATTCATTGGGTTCCCTATTTCTCAGGAGCAACAGTATTTTCTAACACGAATGTTGGACAGGAGAGCTGGTTTCTTGCTTTGTGGCTACAAGATTTTTACTTAAGATAAACGACAATAAACAGAGCCAGGAGAAATCAGTTAACGAGGTGTACCATTTAATGAGTACACACTACGCTCATTATAAAATTATGCTTTAAATCTAACAGCTGGTTTCTCTCAATAACACTGTAAGGCAGGAATTATCCTTACATTACAAATGAAGTCACTGAGTTTCGGGAGGTTTGTGAACTCATCGAAAGATCACGGCTGCTCAGAAGCAATACTGGGATTCAAAACGGTTTTGTCTTAGACCCCAGTATATTGTATATGAACAATGTTTCTTAACTATCAGCTGTTTGTACACCATTGCCCTGAACCACTTCCAGGATTTGCATGCCAATCATATTATCACTTATTTCATACTGTTCTTGGAGCTTTTTTGTTTAGCCTAATCTGAAATCATAATATCCATGAAATGATGGGTTAATATGTTATCATACTTTTCTAATACATATTACCATGAATACGTAAGTATTAAAATAAAAAATTTTCCTGCTTACCACCTCAAATTCCCTTGAGTACTGTCAGAGTTACACATACTTTCCTGAGGGAACATTGAGGCTTTAACTTGTACTTGGGTAGAAGCAAGGGTGACGGTCATATGCTTTGCTTTCCGTTGCCATCTCGAAATAAAAAGAAATAAATCAGTCTGTTTCACTGGAAGGCGGTGGGGGGATGGGGTGGACCCTGACTCATACTTCCTTGAGCAATTCCCCATTGCACAAAAGGAGCTTTACAATAAGCTTTACAAAAGCTTATTCCAGGGTCACTGAAACCTTCCAGGCCACTGAATTGGAAATAAACTTGGCAAAGATTGCTAAATGCCACCAGTGTTAGACAATTGAAGGTTTCTGCAGCAAAAACAGAATTCAGGAAAAATGAAACCAAATTGTTGGAAAGCACCTACAGTGACAGTCACGCAGGATTCAAAGATCTAAGAAAAGCTTCTTGGCATTTTGCTGCCCCAGCTGGAGTTGATAGAATTATTTCTATTCTTTCCTGTAAGTAAGTTGGAGGAGGAAGTAGTTGGATTGTCTTTCTTGGCTTTTGAGTGGGAGGAATAATATAGAATTATCAGAGATAATGGCAAAAGAAAAAAGAGCAAAATATTTGAACTGCTGAAAAACCAAATTCATATCTCTGTGGAAGAACCCAGGTTTGGTGAATTAGATAATTTGTAATGTTGCCCAATACATTTCAAAGAAAAAAAACAAAGGAGCATCAGAAACTAGAGCAGCCAAGACCACAGTGGTAAATAGTACAGATTTTTTTAAGAGCTTGTGAAATATAAATGTCTACATTTGGTTCCGTTTTAATCTATCTCCTTTATGGTGCCTGCAAGTCCCTCCAGAATCTGGTTTCTACCATATACCCAATTTCCTCCTTACCTCAAACATATCTGGGTCCTGTACCTCAACTGAGTCTAGGCCCAGAGTCACTGGCATGAGGGTTTCACCCACATCTGGACTTGAAGTAGACCAGGACTTACAAATCATAATACTGTGTCTCATTTCTTTTCTTTCTTTTCTTTCTTAAAAGGAAAATCCCTTGTAGAATTTAGAGCCAGGAAGAGTGCTGTTTTTGTTTTTGTTTTTGTTTGAGGAAACAGAATCTTTCACAATAATGAGAACTTCATGATTAAGTGTTTCAACCTAAAGGACAAGTTAAATTATTTCCAGTTGCTCTAGAATCTTCACAAAAGAATAATGAGATGTTATTTTTCCTCCCTTTACGGGGGGGAGTCTGGGGGATGGAGAGGAGAGGGTAGCCTAAGTTCTAGGCTTCCTTCACCTCATGAAGAAAGCTATGGCTTTGGATACTTGTTGGGTTGGCTTAAAAGAAGAGAACTTCCTGTATCAAGAGAGAAGGGACCGGGTGCCTCGGTCAGTTGAACATCGTACTTCTGGTTTCAGCTCAGGTCGTGATCTTACAGTTCCGGAGTTTAAGCCTCACACTGGGCTCCACGCTGATAGCACAGAATCTGCTTTGGATCCTGTTTCTCCCTCTCTCTCTGCCCCTCCTCTGCTTGTGTTCTCTCTCTCTCTCAAAATAAATAAATAAACTTTTTTAAAAAAAGAGAGAGAGAGAAAGAGAGGGAGGGAGAGAGAGAGTTGAGGCTGGAGCGAAGATGTATTATCCTAAGTAGGCAGTTGGGCTGTGCTAGCTCCTTTAGCTGTGGGGCTCCTCCTGCTGCTTCCTCACATTGGCCTGGAAGTATTGGGAATGTTGATGAGAATGGCTTTGTGCATATGTGGGGACTGAGGAAGCTATAGTCTTCTCTGTAGTGAAGATTCCAGTTGCCAAATTTGGCAGAGGGAGTAGATGCTATCTTCAGTAGAGGCAGCCATGTTGAATAGAGTGTATAGAGGGACAATGCGTGTTTCAGCAGCAAATCAATGGATTGAGGACTCTCTCCCCACCTCTCCTCTACATCAGTTTTCCTAAGTTATATAAGTCTTGGGTTATTTGATAAAGAATGAAGTAGAGCCCTCTAAAAATAACTATAATTGAATTACCAGCCCTGATAGATAAGAGCCCAAAGGATTTAATTAATTGAGAAAAATAATGAAATGTGATTATTTCTTACACTTTAGTTTTATTAGTTATCTATTGCTGTGTAATGACATTACCACAACCTGAGTGGCTTAAAATATCACTCATTTGTTAAAGTCTTAAAATATTATTCATTTATTAGTGCGTAGTGTCTCTGGGTCACGAACCTGGAATGGTTTAGCTTAGTCCTCTGCTTCAACGTCTCTCACAAGGCTGCAGTCAGGTGTTAGCCAGGGCTGAGCTGGGCTCTCATCTGGGGTTCAACTGGGGAAAGATCTTCCAAGTTCACATCATTGTTGGTGGCATTCAGCTCCTTTCAAGCTGTTGGACTGGGGGCCTCAGTCCCTGTACTGTTGAGGAGAGGCTGTCCTCAGTGCCTTGCCACATGGGTCTTTCTATAAGGTGACATACTTCATGGAAGCCAGTAAGTGAGAGAGAATCTGCTAGCAAGATCAAAGTTACAATCTTATGTAATGCAATGGCCAAGGTTATGCCTCATAATCTTTTCCATATTCCATTGGAGAGAAGCAATCCTGCCTACACTCAAGGAGAAGGATTTACACAAGGCCACAAATACCGTGAAGTGAGGATAATTTGAGGCCATCTTTGTGTCTATGACACAAATTATGAAACAATTTTATACTTGTCAACACTAAGATATTCATGGAAAATGTATAACTTAAATACAGTCATTTACATTTACCCCAATGGTTGTCATATTAGCATTCTTCCATTTCCAAGTCTTTATTTTCTTCTTTTATGTATAATTTACTACTTTACTATATATGCCTTTAAAAAACTTTCTCAAATATCTTGTGAAAAGGGGTGTATACAAATAAACATACTTAACATACTAAAGTAGACTAATATAGACTAACTACCCCTCAAAATTCATATGTTGAAACCTAATCTCAAATGTGGTAATATTTGGAGTTTGGGCCTTTGGGAGGTGTTAAATCATCAGGGTAGAGCCTTCAGGAATGGGATTAGTCCCCTTACAAAAGACACTCAGAGACCTCCTCATCCCTTCTGCATGGGAGAACTCAGAGAGAAGACAGCTGTCTATGAACCAGGAAGGAGCTGTCATCAGACACTGAATCTGCTAATGCCTTGACCTTGGAGTTCCCAGCCTCAAGAACATTGAGAAATTAGTATTTGTTGTTTGAGCTACACATTCTATGGTATTTTTGTTATAGCAGCCAAATGGACCAGAACACAAACTTAATATAACAGTAGCCATTTTGGGGAGCCAACTGGGTGGCTCAGTTGGTTAAGTGGCCAATTTTAGTTCAGGTCATGATCTCATGGTTTGTGGGTTTGAGCACTTTATCGGGCTCAGTGCTGGCAGCTCAGAGCTTGGAGCCGGCTTCAGATTCTGTGTCTCCCTCTGCCCATCCCCTGCTTGCTCACTCTCTCTCTCTCTCTCTCTCTCTCTCTCTCAAAAATAAATAATAAACATTAAAAAAATTATTTTTAAGTAACTGTTTTGAGAGTGCCTAAGTGGCTCAGTTGGTTGAGTGTCTGACACTTGATTTGAGTTTGGTTCATGGTCCCAAGGTCATGGGATCAAGCCATGCATCAGGCTCCGCACTAAGCATAGAGCCTGCTTGAGATTCTCTCTCTCTCCTCTGCCCCTCCCCTGCTCACACTCTCTCTCTAAAATAAAAAGAGAAGAAAAGTAACCACTGTATTAAGAGGGGAAGATAGGTCTTAAACTATGTAATATGGAATACTTACCAAATGAGGAAAAAATTTCATAAAATAGATATGAAAAACTTTTCAACTTCATTCATAGTAAGAGAAAGGCATATTGGGGCACCTGGGTGGCTTAGTTGGTTGGGCTTCCAACTTCAGCTCAGGTCATGACCTCACAGCTCATGGGATCAAGTCCCACGTTGGGCTCTGTGCTGACAGGTCAGAATCTACAGCTCACTTTGGATTCTGTGTCTCCCTCTCTCTCTCTCTGCCCCTCCCCTACTCATGCTCTGTCTCCCTCTCAAAAACAAATTAACATTTAAAAAAATTTTTTTTAATTTATTTTTGATACAGAGAGAGACAGAGCATGAGAGGGGGAGGGGCAGAGAGAGAAGGAGACACAGATCCGGAAACAGGTTCCAGGCTCTGAGCTAGCTGTCAGCACAGAGCCTGACGTGGGGCTCGAACCCTTGAACGTGAGATCTGACCTGAGCCAAAGTCGGAGTCTTAACCAACTGAGCCACCCAGGTGCCCCTAAAAAATTTTTAAAAAGAGAGAAAGGCATATTAAAACGCACTGATATACAAATTTCTGTAGGTCAGACTGGCAAAACTGTGAACACTGTTGGTGATGCTTGTGGTAGAAACAGATAAGAAACAAACTTAAATCACAATGTTAGATGTTAATAGATGCTAGGAAGAAAATGTTAGTAGGACAAAGAGAACAACAGTGTTGCTATTTTCTATAGATTGGTCAAGACGCCTATCTGAAAAGGAGACGTTTGGACAGACACTGGAGTGAAGTGAAGAAGTGGACCATATAGGATTGACAGAAATGTGTAATTGCAAAAGCTCAGAAATGGGAACAGGTTTACAAAGTTTGAGGAACTGGAAGAAAGTCAGGGCAGCTGAAGCACAATGAGCCAGGAGAAGAGTGATGGGAAACGAAGTTTGAGAGGCAGCCAGGGGTCAGATTGTGTCAGCCTCTGTAGACTACGGTAAAAACTGCTTCACTCTGTAAACCAAAATCATGTAAGGGTTGAGATCAGGAAAGTGATGTTATAGGACTGAAGTTTTAAAAGAATCACTGTGGTTGCTCAGGGGAGTGGGTGAAGGGGAAGAACTGGGCAACAGTGGAAACAGAAACCAATGAAGAGACTTGGTTCCTATTATCCATGTGAAACAGAACTCTTGATTCCCAAGCCCATCCCCCACTCTTACCCCACCATTCCCCATTCTTTCCTATTTCAGTAATGCACTACTATCCTCCAAGTTGATCACTTCTTTTCCCACAACTCTTACATCTACTTTGATCCATAAGTTCCTCTGACATTATCTAAAAAAACCCACCAGTATCCATCCTCTCTTTCCATGTACACTGTCACTTTAAGTCCCATGTATTTTCATCTCTTATCTCAGGGCAGCCATATCCTCTCTGCCTCTGCTTACAACCTCTACAATCTATTCTTCACATGTAGCCAGCATGATCTTTTGAAAATATAAATCAGATCATGACACTTGTCAGCCTGAAACCTTAAGGGTTTCTGTTAGCATTCTGGATAACATCTACACTCCCTATCAGTCCTTTTCATGAGCTGGTTTAAGGCTACATCTCCAATTCATTTTGTGCATATGGTAGGCAGAATTTTGGCCCCCATGATCTCCATCACCTGATATTATTCCTATGATTGTTTCATTATAAGGCAAAGGGGAGATTACCCGAGCCTGAACAAGCAGAGGCGGAAGCAACAGTCAGAGAAATTCAATACATGAGAAAGTCTTGACTCACCTTTCTTGGCTTTGAAGATGGAGGAAGAGGCCATGAGTCAAGGAGTACGGGCAGCCTCCTAAAGCTGAGAGTACCCACTCCCACAGCCAACAGCCACCAAGGTGATGGGGACTCCAGTCCTACAACTGCCAGGAACTGAACTTTGCCAATAACCTGCATAGGTGTGAGAGTGCATTCTCCTCCAGACCCTCCTTATAAGAGTCCTGTTTGGCCAGCACCTTGATTGCAGCCTTGTGAGACTCTAAGTGGAGAGTGCAGCTGAGCCCACCCAGGCTTCTAACTTACAGAGGTTGAGCTAATAAATGGGCATTGAGTTTGTTGTAATTTGTCACACAGCAATAGAAAACTAATAGAATCCAATTTTCTCTCTTGCTCACTGTGTCTTACCACACAGGCCACATTTTCCTTTAAATGTGCTAGGCGTCTTCCTGCTGTAGATCTTTACATTTAGATTTCCTTGCTCCTGAAATACTCTAATCATGACAGGCTCCGTCTCATACTTTGGGGTGACAGCTTAATCACCACAGTTTCAATGAGTCCTTCACTATCTTAAGCAACACTTGTCCCACTTACTGTCATATACCACTATTTCCTTCATAGTACTAGTAGGTAGCGCTTAGTATGCACTTACTGTGGGCATACACAGATATCAGCACTTCACATGGGTTCATTTATTTATTTAATTCATTTTGTTCATTTAATCTCCCCAATGTAGAGGCCACATTTAGGTAGACCGGCTTGAGCAATGGAAGGCCAGAAAGGGCCCACAGTGACTACCCGGCTGAATATGGATAGGTCATTCAGGCAAGCCACCTCAAAATACCCATAGGCCCTAACTGACCAATGGGCTACTTACAACCAGGCACAGTTACCAAAAAAGGGAGAACTCCACATGCTGTCATACCTCCTCATCTTCCCCCTTTACAAACAGCCCCCACCTGGGGTGCCTGGGTGGCTCAGTTGATTAAGCATCCAACTCTTGATTTCAGCTCAGGTCACCTGTCTCTCCCTCCCCTGCTTGTGTGTGCATGTGTGTGTGTTTATGTTCACGTGCATGCATGCACTCTCTCTCTCAAAATAAGTAAATAAACTTAAAATTTTTTTAAATAAAAATTAAGAAAAATTAAATTAAAAAAACTAAAAAACAGTCCTCCCTCCCCCGCCCCGTTGCTGACAGCGTCTCCCCTGCTGTCCTGCCCGCCGCTCCCTTGCAGTGTATTCAATAATAAACTTCCATCTCTTTATTTCTATCTCAGGTGAGTTCCTTCACCTCCTGCACCACCAGTTTCCACCCCATCATCACCCCACATTTGAGGGCCTCCCATATGATTGAGAGACATCCTATTTAGACCCCACACCCAATAGCCCATTAGGTTATGAAGTAGGTACTATTCCTATCCCCATTTACAAATGAGGAAATGGAAACACAGAGACTGAGTAATTTGTAAAGGTCACATTGCTCGTACATAGCAGAGCCGATATTTGAACCCAGGGAGACAAATTCTGGAGTCCACACACTTAAAACTGTATTTCCTCTATAGTATTTATCACATTCTAAAATCATCTCATTTGGGGAGCACCTGGATAGTTCAGTCGGTGCAGGGTCCAACTCTTGATTTTGGGTCAGGTCATCTCACTATTGTGAGATAGAGCCCCATGTCAGGCTCCCTGCTGGGCGTGGAGGCTGCTTGAGATTCTTTCTCTCCCTCCCTCTCTGCCTCTCCCCTGCTTGCACACACACTTTCTCTTTCTCTGAAAATAAATAACATTAAAAAAAAGTAAAGTCATCTCATTTTCTGTTTACTTATTTGTTATTTTTTTCTCCTTCTACACTCCCACCCAGCATGTAAGCATCTCAAAAGCAGATATCTTATTTGTCCTGTTCACATAGTAGCTGCTGAAGAGTGACAGAACATGCCACCCCAGAATAAGCCACGTATTTTGAACTGAAGACAATTGATGAGAAGTAGATATAAGAAAAGCTCTTTGGGGGTGCCTGAGTGGCTCAGCTGGTTAAGCATCTGACTCTTGATCTCAGCTCAGGTCTCAATCTTAACTTAAATCTCCATCTCAGGGTCAAGAGTTCAAGCCCCATATTGGGCCCCTAAACAAGCCTACTAAAAAATACAAAACAAAAAACTCTTTGCCCTCCCCTTATTTGCATAAATGTCAGACCTAAATTTGTAAAGATATTTCCTCTCTTTTCTTTGCCTGGCAGGAAGGAAGTTAATCACAGGAGAAAACTCTAGATCTGTATCAACCCAGAGGAATCCATATAAAAAACTCTACTAAGTAGCCCTTCCCTTCCATTAGTTCCTCCATATGTTTGCCTTCCCACACTCTGCCACAAAATTGAAATTCAAAACCTTTTTCCTTTGTCTTGTCACTTCTCTAAAAATTTATTTTTTGTTCAGAGGCTGGATAAGCCCAAGTTCTAATCATCTCTTTGAAGTGTTCATCTCTTGGTGCTCCCACATGTATGCACGATGCATGTGTTAATAAACTTATGCTTGTTTTTCTCCTGTTAATCTCTCTTTTGCCATTCTAATTTACAGTCTCAGCCAATGAACCTAAGATGGAGAGGGAAAAAGAATTATTTGCCTCCCCCCTCACTTCCAAATATTTTGGAAAATAAATGAGTCCGTTTTTCAGATGAGGAAAGTGATACCAGAGAAGTTAAGTAACTTATGCAAAGTGATACAGTAAGTAATAGAGTCAGGATTTATACCCAGATCTGACTAATCTCAATTCTGTGCCCTTAGCTCCTATTGCCTTCATTTATTATTACCATCATAATAATCATGGAATGCCTGGGTGGCTCAGTTGGTTAAGCGTCCGACTCTTGATTTCCGCTCAGGTCATGATCTCACAGTTTTGTTAGTTTGAGACCCATGTCTGGCTCTGGGCTGTTGGAGCAGAGTCTGCTTGAGAGTCTCCCTCTTTCTCTGCCCTTCCCCTGCTTGCACTCTCTCTTTGTTTTTCAAAATAAATAAATAAACTTTAAAAAATAGTAATAATAATCAATTCCCACTTTCTTAAGATATAATGTTGTCTCAGAGTAGAATACAGTTTTCTTCAACTAGCAAAATGACCCATCCTAAATGATTTCCTGGGAACCGTTGTGACATGGTAGAAGCTCACCCTTGCTGTCATCACACTTCATTCTGTGCCTCCCTGTCTTCCCTCTGAGGACTTTCTCTGGCACTTCTCTGTGAGGCATATTCTTGGTTGGAGAACTCTTTCAAGTACCCCTTCAACTGCCTCTGCCTACCCATATGATTGTCCTGTGTTCCCTCCACACACACCAACTTACTTTGCCTCGGAGGGGTTAATGTTCCCTGCCCACAAAGTGTAATAACTATTTTCCTTTCCCTTTCTTCCCACGCTAGTTTCTCCCTAGTCTGTAAAAGTGGCCCTTCCCACCTCTGAATACCCAAATTACAGTGTATTTTAGAGAAAACTCTATGTCCCTCTGAAATCTTCCTTTCCTCCTGGCAGACCTCTGGTGGCTATATTCACATTTTACTATAGATAATTATCGCTGTTTGAGGTCTCACAGCTGACCCCATTGACTCAAAACAACACATAAAGCCAAGATTCTGACCTGCAAAACATTTCCTCCATAGCCTGCCATGAAACAAAGACAATCACATTGAGGCATTTGACCCAGGCTGCACGAGTCCATGGAAGTTAATTGTTTGGTGATTTCCTGTACTTGAAGCACAAATGCTTCCTTTTTCAACAATAGACTCACTAAAGCCTCAGTCAATGCGATGAAATTAGAGACTAAAAGGGCAGCCTATATTCAGATAACACTCAGTGGTAATTTAGGCTATGAGGTTTGCAGGATTGAAAGGCCATTCACAAAGGAACTCCTCCCAGTGTAAGGATTCTTGATTATGGTTCTGAGTACCTCTGGAGGAGCTCGGCCCTCCTACCAAGGACTCCTTCATTTTATTGCATCCCTTGGAGTTCAGAGCCTTTCTTACAAAAGGAGAGAAAGGCAGATGTGGGTAGTATGCAAGCGTAAGCTATCAAGACCAAACTCCTAAGCATAACATAGGAGACCTTTCATGAACTGGATTTTTGACTACCCAAATATCTGTTTCTTCTGCCGCTACCTGGTCTTTGACCAACCTTTATTCAGGTTTCTCTAAGCTCTCTTCTCAACTGGGCTTTGACCTTGAGCTTCAGTGTTCATTTTTGTTGGGCTCACATGGCCCAGTTTTAGCAAGAATCCTGCTAAGTCGGTTCAGAGGGAATCCCCTACCCTAGATATCTGACCACTGTTGGTATCTGGTCAAAGTCACCATCCCCCACCACCTCCCAGGTGACACCTGATCAGTCTGGCTTACTTTCAGCAAGAACCCTATTAGGTCACTTAGCAAGATTATTCCACCCTCTTAGTAATTTTTAATCTACTGACTGGCATCCCCACCCCCCCCACCTCATCCTTGGCTGTAAATCCCCACTTTTCTTTATGTTCTATTTTTTTAAAGTTTATTTATGTATTTTGAGGGACAGAGAGAGAAAGAGTGTGTGAATTCGCACTAGCAGGCTAAGAGCAGAGAGAGAGAGAGATGCCGAGAATCTCAAGCAGGCTCTGCTCGCAGAGTCTGACCTGGGGCTTGACCTCATGATCCAAGAGATCATGACCTGAGCCAAAATCAGGAAGAGTTGAACGCTTAACCAACTGAGCCACCCAGGTGCCCTTCTTTATATTCTAACATGAGCCCAATTCTGTACTGAGGTCTCTTTTCTTTTATTGTAATAGTTCCTAAGTAAAACCTGTTGTTACCAGTTTAACTACTGTCCAGCTCTTGTTTTTGTTTAACACACTCTCACAGGGATACTGTGTTCCTGTCACACTGAATTATTTATTAATTACTTCTTAGAACATTTCTAGCTTTTCCACACATCCCTGCCTCTCCACTTGCCTAGGAAAGTCTTTTTTCACTTCTCTGCCAGGTCAACTCCTGGTCATTCTTCATGACTCAGTTTACATCGCTAATTAGCCAGATCTCCTCCTTGCAATTCCTAAAATCACTAGCGCAGCTCGGGCCCTCAAAATTTCTTGGCTCGATGGCGGCCAACAATCTACGTTCTTCTGGTCTCCAGTGTTGCACCCCTTCAAATCTGTCTTCTATCCAGCAACCAGAGTTTATTCAAAATACTAATTTGATCAGCTTATCTCTTGCTTGAATTCTTTTTTTTTTTAATTAAAAAATGATTCTTATTCTATCACTAACGAGTGAGGTATGTGCTGAGAAATACCAATATCACAATTGGTTTAGAAAGCTGCAGACTTTCGATTTCTCTGTCCCCCGATCTAAAGTGTCACTGAGTCCTCTGGTGCAGACCGGGCTCTCCAAATTGGTACATCTCCGTCCTTTGTGCCACCTCTCTTAACACGGGGAAGAAGAGGAACAGAAGGATAGGAGTGTCTGGGAGAAGCAGCAGCAGAAGAGTACAGAGAAAGGAAAGAGGAGGAGGGGGAAAGTATGTTGAGAGGAGAAAATGCTGGAGAGAGAATACAGGCAAATACCCATTAGAAAAGGAGCATCACACTTTCTGTTTTAACTACCTCTTCTCTCCTTGGCCTTCCTCTCCCTCTAAAACACCCAACAGTACTGAGGATTTTCCCAGTTTAAAAGTCTTCTGGAACATACCTCTTTGCAAATACGAAGGCTCTCCTATAAACACTAACTAAGGCATGGACCATCTAAATAAATGTGAGATTTGGGTAAAGTATATTCAGTTATCTAACAAATATTTATTGAGACCTTTTATGTGCCAGGCACTAAGCTAGGGAGCAGTGCTGAATAAGATAGATAAAGGCCTTTGGGAGCTTTCATTAGCACTGAGCTCATCTATACCCTCATCTTTCATAATCTGTTAAAATAAATGTCCTCTCTTGAAATCATAGCAGTGATAAAATATGAGATTAAAGTATCTATCCCAAGGTTGCATACAGGTAGGTGCTTAGTATAATTGCTTCGTAATGATAAAGTGATGATACTATTAAAACTCTTAAGTATAGGCAGGGTAATTTCTTGAACTTCATAAGGCAAAGGAAAATATAAATTTTTATCAAGAATATGAGAAAGAGCTATACATCAAACAATTGGGAGCTTCTAGATAGACAAATAGATGTATTTAACCTGTGAGTTTGCTATCAGTGTTACTGAAGATATTTCTTTTGACAGGAGCCCATTGGTGTATATATTAGTATAATGCTTCTGCTCTTCTGCCAACTCTGCACCCATTCCACCGTGGGGGTGACGTTGGAAAAAAGAAATTGGGCATTAACAGCTCAGCTTCTTCTTCTTGGAATATAGCTGAAAAGAGGAGCATGTATTATCTCTGCTCCTCCAGGGACAGGCACTGCCCATCCTGGGGGCAGAGGAGGATTTCCCCAGTTCCTACACTGCCTGCAACTGCATAGGTAGGTAGGTCTGAGTAACTCTGGACTCAGTATTGGGAAGGCCACTTGCTCAGACATCAGCTCTCCAACCTAACCTTGATCTGTAATAAAGGTGATTTTCTCTGCAAACAGATTATTTATTTATTTATTTGCAAACACTTTTTAGTGCAAAGCAGATCAGACTCTTCCTTCTGTCTCTTAGCGCTTTCATGGTTTATATATTCTTAAACAAAACCTACCAAACAGCAACATACAAATAAACCTAGAATTGAAGAATGAAAACCAAAACAATTCTTTTGTGCTGATAAGTGGAAACAATGTGTTTTTGCAAAGCTGTAATGAGCAGTGTGTAGATTTTAAGAACTCCATACTTAAGCATTTTATTATGGAAAGTTCATACAAGGAACCAGCCTGAGCAAACATGGGATTTCTTGTGGACTGGAGTGTTCACCCACAATGGAAGTCATGAGAATGCATCAAGGACATCATCTAAATGACTAAAAATATGTATCTGGTCAATCCAGACAATCAGGGATTCCTTCATTACTGCATGGTTTGAGTTTTGGCACCAACACAATAACATCAAGTGATTTATTTTTCTACTCCTAAGCAGTATTGCCTAAATAAAATGCTCTCCTATTGGTCCATAGGGAATTAAGTTTTCAGACTGCTCTGTGCCT
This sequence comes from Suricata suricatta, assembly GCF_006229205.1. Classification (NCBI taxonomy): domain Eukaryota; kingdom Metazoa; phylum Chordata; class Mammalia; order Carnivora; family Herpestidae; genus Suricata; species Suricata suricatta. The sequence goes on from NC_043707.1 coordinate 91,966,744, forward strand.
TGCATTTGTGCAAAACTGACTTTTTTTAAGTGGGCTTCACGCCCATTGTGGAGCCCAGTGCAGGGCTTCTGCTAATGACCCTGAGACCAGGAAGTATACTATGATCAAGAGCCAGACATTAACCAACTGAGCTAACTAGGTGTCACTGAATTCTTTATTTCCCTGCTAAATCTCTTTTTGTGTGTGTGTGTGCTCTTACTCAGTAAATATTGCTCACCATCATCCACCCAGGTACCCAAGTCAGATGATATCCAGGTACCTGGATGTCATCTTGTCCCTCACCTTCGATAGCCAATCTGAGTCAACTCTACCTCCTAATTACCTCTCACACTGGTCCACTTCTTTTCATCTTCACTGACACTACCTTAGTTCAGGTCCTTTTCTTTTTTATTGAAATATATTTGACACATAATATTGTATAAATTTAAAGTATACGGCATGTTTTTAACACATTTATAGATTCTAATAGGATTGCCATTGTAGCAATAATGAGCACCTCTATTATATTACATAATTATCTTTTCTTTTGAGTAGCTAGAATAATGAAATTTTAGTCTTTTGGCTAGTTTGATGATTATAAAACAACATTATTGTCTATATCCACTGTACTGTGCTTTTTATCTCTGGGCCTTATTTGCTACTTATTGTACTACTAAACAATAAATAATTATATACCTTTAAGCAATGTCTGCCCTGTCCTCTCAACCCCCATCCGCTGTTAATCATTTTAGTCTCTGATTTTACTTGTTTGGCTTTCTAAAATTCAACATATAAGTGATATCGTTGAATACTTGTCTTTCTCTGACTTATTTCACTAAGCACAATGCACTCAAATTCCATCAATGTTGTTGCTAATGACAAAATGTCCTTCTTTCTCATGGTTGAATAATATTCCATTGTAAATGTTCGCTGCATTTTCTTCATCTATACATCTATGTATACATCTATACATCTACACTTAAGTCGTTTCCATATCTTTGCTATTGTTAATAATGCTACAATGAACATGGTGGTGCAGACATCTCTTTGAGTTAGTGTTTTCATTTTCTTTGGATAAATACCCAGAAGTGAAATTGCTGGATCATATGGTACTTCCATTTTTAATTTTTTGAGGAACCTTCCTACTGTTTTTCATAGTGGCCGCATCACTTTACATTCCCACCAACAGTGCACAAGGGTTCCCCTTTCTCTACATTCTCACCAACACTTGTTATCTCTTGTCTTCTTGATTATAGCCATTCTAATAGATGTGAGATATTATCTCAGTGTGGTTTCAGTCTGCACTTCCTTGATGATTAGTGATGCTGAGTATCTGTTCATGTACCTGTTGGACATTTCGATATCTTCTTTGGAAAAATGTCCATTTAGTTCTTCTATCCATTAAAAATATTTTTAATGTTTATTTATCTTTGGGGGAGAGAGAGAGGAGGAACAGAGAGAGAGAGAGAGAAACACACACACACACACACACACACACACACACACACACAGAATCTAAAGCAGGCTCCAGGCTCCAAGCTGCCAGCATAGAACCTTATGTGGGGCTTGAACCCACAAACCATGAGATCATGACCTGAACTGAAGTTGGATGCTTAACCAATTAAGCCACCCAGGCAGCCTCCTCTTCTACCCATTTTTTAATTGGGTTGTTTTTTGTTGCCGAGTTGTCTAAGTCCTTTATATATTTTGGACATTAACTACTTATCTGATATATGGCTTACAAAAATTTTCTCACATTCTTTAGGTCTTCTCATTTTGTTAATTGTTTCTTTTGCTATACACAAACTTTTAAGCTTGAGGTAGACCCATTTCATGACTATTGCTTTTGGTTTTTTGTGCTTTTGGTGTCATATCCAAAAAATCATTGCCAAAAGCAATGTCAAGGAGCTTCTTCCCTACACTTTCTGTTAGGAGTTTTATACTATTTGGTCTTATGTTTAAGTCCATGATCATTTTAAGTTAATTTTAGTGGGTGCTGTGAAATGGGGTTCCAATTCATTACTGTATATATGCTTATCTAGTTTTCCCAACACCATATGTTGAAGCAATTCTTCTTTCCTCATTGGCTACCTTGTCAAATATCAGTTAACCATATAAGCAAGAGTTTAATTCTGGGCTCTTTCTTCTATTCCATTGGGCTGTGTGTCCATTTTTGTGCCAGTACCATCCTATTTTTATTACCATACTTTCATCGTAGAGTTTGAAACCAAGAAATGTGATACCTCCAGCTTTGTTCTTTATCCTCAGGATTGCTTTGGCTATTCTGTGTCTTTTGTGGTTTTATACACATTTTAGGATTTTTTTTTTATTTCTATGAAGAATGCCATTGGTATTTTGATGGCAATTGTGTTGAATCTGTAGATGCTTTGGGGTCCTTTATATTTCTTACTTAACATGATTGGAAAATTTATTCTCCCTTTTATTTATGATAATAAGCCTCTGTTTTTTTTATTTTTTTATTTAAAAAATTATTTTTTATTTTTTAAATCTTTAAAAAAATTTTTTATATCTTTATTTTGTTTTGAGAGACAGAGACAGGGAGCAAGCAGGGGGACGGAGAGAGAGTGGGAGACAGAATCTGAAGCAGGTTCCAGGCTCTGAGCTGTCAGCACAGAGTCCAATGTGGGGCTCAAACCCATGAACTATGAGATCATGACCTGAGCTAAAGTTGAACGCTTAACCAACTGAGCCACCCAGGCGCCCCAATAAGCCCCTGTTTTTAAATGGAGCATATGGCTTCACAGAATAAACACTACATTTCTTAGTTATCCTTACACTAGGCAATGGTCAGGTGTTTAAATTCTGGCTAATGGGATATGCGCTGACAGGATGTGGAAATTCCAGATCCTACACTGAATTTTTCTGTATCTCAGGCTGTAATGAAATGTGGTAAAGGTGAACCATCTTGGAACATATAGATGAGGGCAGCACGTGAGAATCAATAGTGTGGAACTGCTGCCCAGCCAGCTCTGGATTGCTTATGCCCAAATTAAGTGAATAAAAAACTTCAATATCATGCACACTGCTTTTGGGGCACCTGGGTGGCTCAGCCGATTGAGCATCTGACTCTTGATTTTGGCTCAGGTCATGTCCCAGAGTTATGAGATTGAGCCCTGCATGGGGCTCCGTGCTGAGCATGGAGCCTACTTAAGATTCTCTATCAAAAAAGAAAGAAAGAAAGAAAGAAAGAAAGAAAGAAAGAAAGAAAGAAAGAAAGAGAAAAAGATTCTCTCTCTCTCTTTCCCTCTGCCCCTTCCCCACTGGCACTTGCGTGCACATGCTCTCTCTCTCTCTCAAAATAAATAAATTAATAAATAAAATCATATATACTGCTTTTATTTGGGTTTCTATTACAGGAACCAGATCTATAGAGTAATACCTTGGATTAACACAACAACCTTTTGATTAGTCTTTCTATCTCCACTTTTAACTTCTCTTCGATCTGTTTTCTTCATTGAAGTCAGAGTAATCATTGCAGAATTCACATTTGATCAGATTATGCCCTGCCATCCTCCACTTTCCATGCCATTTCTTTCAGTGTGTCCTTTATATTCCTCAGCTTAGCATGCCACACCCTTCATGAACCAGCCTCTGCTCTATCTCCAGTCTCACTTCTTATCATCCCCTACCTTGGATGCCAAGCTCAAATCACATAGAACCATCTGCGGTTTCATAGAATAAGCCAAGCTTTCATACCTCAGTGTATAAACATACTGTTTATTCTGCCTGGAACACTTATTCCCCACACTCACTAGTTTTTCTGTCTGGCTAGTTTCTACTTCTAGTTCACCTCTTCCTGGAAGCTTTTCTTGCCCACCCAAGAATTGGTGATAGTCCTTTCTTATGTATTCTTAACGTATTCTGTGCATACTTTGGTCGAAGAATTTCCTGTTTACTTGTCTACTTCTCTCCCTGCCCCTCCCCTATCAACTGCCTGGAGAGCAAGGGTTATTTTCTCATTAATAGTGTATCACTATGCCCTGGCACCAGCCTTGGCACAGAGTAGCATTCAAAAGATATTTATTCAGTGAGCGAATAGGTCAGTGAATGAATGGAACCATGGAGTTATGAAAATAACACTTGAATGGAATATAGAGACCTGACTTTTGTACCTGGTTATGATACTTCTTGGATGGTTTTAGTTGAAATAATTTCATTCCACTTCAGCTGAGCCAGATAAATTCTCAAGTTCTTTCCAGGTCTATGATTTACAAATACATTTTATAGGGAAGAGTAACAGTATGCAAATATATAGAGCTAACAACCATAATGGGCTGCCTAAGTAATTCTTAACAATAAAAAATGTACTTTGAAGAAACATACCAAATAAAAGCAAATTTTATAGCCATATTTAAGTTCTTTCTACTTATAGATTTTAAATTATTTTTGTAGAATCAATTATTTTCATGAAATCTTTCAGAAATATCTGTCATAATCTCTGTGTGAGAAATAAAGGATATTAAATCTACTGATACTGGGAGTATCAATACCAACCAGCTAGTTCAGTTGGAAGAGCATGTGACCCTTGACTTAGGATCATGAGTTCAAGCCCCCTGTTGGGTGTATAGATTACTTAAATAAAACTTAAAAAAATAAATTCGATGATATTAGGTAATTGATTAAAAAGCCAGCGGCAGAGACAGAAGCCGTGTCAGAATCTGATTCAGAATTGTCTTGATAGAATATTGCAGCTGTTGTAAAACAAACTAGTATTATTCTGGAGCTAAACCAGTAAAGAAAGCAATGACCTTTAAAACAAATTGCAGATAGAAGAATATAGCAAATACCAGAACTAAGATATGAGATGACATTCTATTTTTTGAATCACATAATTATGGGATTTGGCAGCATTTTTAAGGCGGGGTAATCATTTACTCTTCCCCTATCATTAAGCAAGGCTATTCCTAGTAGTCCCCAAACAGAGCAGGTTATGCAGTTCTTTACAATGCTTTGAAAAAGACTATTCTACGACTTGTCCCAGAGTCACATGATGCTGCTAACAGGGAATTTTTATTTACCTTAACACTTATCTGGTTCCATCACTTTTATTCTATAGCTGAGGAAAAAGAGGCTCCAAATGGTTGTGATTTGGTCAAGGTCACATAGTAAGATTGTGGCCAAGCAGGAACGAAACTCCAGTCTTTCTGATTTCCAGCCCCCTGCTCCAACTGTATAGAGAGGCACTGTGACTTTTCACACCTTCCCTGTTTCACTTTCTGTGTCTCTTGGTAAATTAATAATATACCCCCTGGCTCCCCAGCCAAGGCCTTATCTCTTAGTTCACAGATTGAACCAGTTTCCCAGTGGTGGTAGGCAGGATTCTAAGAAGGCCTCCCAAATCCCTGCCCCTGGTGTCCATGTTCCATTTAAGCTCCCCCTGCCCCCCGAAATCTGTGGGCAGGACCTGTGGATACAATGAGGAACTTGCTCCTTTGACAGGTTTCATAATGTGACAAATGTATGATGATGGTCCCCTTTGGTTATGTAGTGCTAGGAAACAAATATACTAGAGTCACAGGGTCATATTTAGTAAGAAAATGGAATGCTATTGGAATGTAGCTCCCTCAGTTTCTCTTATTTCTACTTCTCTGCTACATGGTTTTCCATCCTTTTCTTTCCTCCCGAGAGCAGATGAAAGATACCTCTTCCTCTCAATGTTATTAATAGTGTCTCTCAGGGGTACCTGGATGGCTCAGTTGGTTAAGCCTCTGACTCCTGATCTCAGCTCAGGTCTTGATCTCAGTGTGGTGAGTTCAAGCCCTGCATTGAGCTCCATGATGTGTGTGAAGCCTACTTAAAAAAATAGTGTCTCTCATATTACCAAATTTTCTCTCTCCTTTTGGTCATTCCCATAACCAGCAAACTTACAGTTTTCTATCCAGCATAATCTTTCTTTTTTAAAAAATATTTTGTTTTTAAGTAATCTTACTTATTTTAAGTATCTCTACATCTGAGATATCTGACATGGGGTTTGAACTTACAACCTTGAGATCAAGAGTCATATGCTCCGCCCACTGAGCCAGCCAGGTGCTCCTACCCTGCAGCGTGACCTTTCCATGACACCAATTCCTTTTTAACTTTGGTGCTTCTTCCTTTCTCTGTGTCACGTGTCAGACCTGCTTGTTCCAGATCTACCCTACTGTTCCTAAAGAACACTGGGCTGGACTGGGCCCAGATCCAGAACAAATAACCAGCAGGTTTCAGATCCTAGCTCACTGAAGTGAAATCAGAATGACACAGTAGGGCACTACAGACATTGGTTCTGACCTGCTCCTTGATCCAACATTTTCTCTATTTGCTTTCTTTTCTAAACCTGGCTGCTTAAACCTTCCAGTTTAGCTACATGATAGATTCATTCTCTGAGCTTTCAACTCTTTCTTTTTTCTAATTGGCAGGTTGTCTTCTCCCCTCTGACATCAAGCTAATTTCAGACTTTTTTCTTTCTTCAGACTTTTTTTCCACCTTAAAAAGAAGGCAATGAACCGCCATATCCCCATCACCCAGCTTCAAAAATTACCAACATAAGCCCATGTTGGATTATGATTTTGTGTGCGTGTGTTTTGCACATAACATTAAATCTACCATCTTAACCATTATTGAACGAATTTTTTTACCATCTTAACCATTTTTAAGTGTAAAGTTCATTAGTGTTAAATATATTCACATCGTTGTGCAACAGATCTCTGGAACATTTTCATCTTTTTTTTTAAGTTTATTTATTTATTTTGAAAGAGAGTGAGAGCAGGAGCAGAGGACTGGCAGAGACAGAATCCTAAGCAGACTTCGCAGTGACAGCTCAGAACCTGATATGGGGTTCGAATCCACAAACCATAAGTTCATGACCTGAGGTAAAACTGAGAGTCAAGTGCTCAATCAACTGAGCCATCCAGGTGCCCCTGGAACTCTTTCATCTTTTAATACTGAAACTCTGTATTCACTAAATATCAATCATGTTGAATTTTTAAAGCAAATCTCAGACTTTATTTCATTCATAAACACTGCAGTGTGTATTTTTAAGGAATAAAGTACTCTCTCTTTTTTTGTACAACTACAAAACCCTTATCACAGTTTTTTTTTTAAGTAAAAATTTTTTTTAATGCTTTCTATTAATTTTTGAGAGACAGAGAGACAGTGGGAGCAGGGGAAGGTCAGAGAGAGAGGGAGACACAGAATCTGAAGCAGGCTCTAGGCTCTGAGCTAGCTGTCAGCACAGAGCCCAACGCAAGGCTCGAACCCACGAACCGTGAGATTATGACCTGAGCTGAAGCCAGACACTTAACCGACTGAGCCACCCAGGCACCCCAGTAAAAAAAACTTTTTAAGTGTTTGTTTTTTAAAGAGAGAGACAGAGACAGAGCATGAGTGGAGGAGGGGCAGAGAGAGAGAGGGAGCCACAGAATTCGAGGCAGGCTCCAGGCTCTGAGCTCTCAGCAAAGAGCACAAGACAGGGCTCAAACTCGTGAGCCACAAGATCATGATCTGAGCCAAAGTCTGAGGTTTAACCTATTGAGCCACCCAGGTGCCCCAAAACCCTTATCACACTTAAATCAAGGTTTCAACAGGAAACAGATGACACATTCAAAATAAGATAACTTAAGGAGAGTTTATTTAAAGCTTGTGTGTATAGGGGAACCACAGGTATGGTGCAGTAACCTAGGGTAAGTGGCTAAGTTGGTACTACAGACAGGACCATGGGGATAAGGAAAGGGAATGGTTACCGGAATCTAAAAGAGTCTATAGAGTTGGATGCTCTGAGAGAAGCAAATAACTGTCCAAGAGACACAGTAAGCAAGAGGTGATCATGCAAGGAGGGACACAGGGGTACAAAACCCTAATGTTACTCTCCTTCCTCCCTCTTTCTCTTACTATTTCTCATTGGTCAAGTCCATTTAATAGTTAAAGGCAAGGGTGCCCTGCTGATATAGTCCATACAGGGCCAGCCTTCTAAAGCAGAGAGCAGGGTAGAGACTGGATCTGGAGGAACAAATGGGAGATACCCAGAAAATAATAATTCTTGGGGTGCCTGGGTGGCTCAGTTGATTGAGCAACCAACTGTTGGTTTCAATCTTGGTCATAATCTCACGGTTAGTGGGTTTGAGCCCCACATCTGCTTGGGATTCTCTCTCTGTATCTCACCTGCTTATGCTGTCTCTGACTCTCTCAAAATAAATAAATAAAACTTAAAAAAAAAGAAAGAAAATAATAATTTTTTAATGTCATTTAATTCCCAGCCAGTGATTGGAATTTGTTGTCTCCTAATGTCTTTTATTTTACAGTTAGTTTATTTTCTTTAACTCCCCAACGTCCACACATTGTATTTGGGTTGGAATGTGTGATAGTGAATTTTATGTGTCAATTTCATTGGGCCAGATGGTGCCCAAATATTTGATCAAACACTCTTCTGGATGTTTCTGGATGAGTTCAGTATTTAAATCAATAGACTGAGTAAAACAGATTGCCTTCCCTAACTAGGGTGGGCCTCATCCTATCAGTTTAAGGCCTGAATAGAACAAAAGGCTGATTTACCTCTGAATGAGAGAGAATTCCTTCTGTTGAATGGTCTCTGACTTGGAAATTGAAGTTGTTTCCTACTTTCAGACAACTCAAAATGAAATATTGGCTCTTTTGGATCTTGAATCTGCTGACCTTCAGAATGGAATTACATTATCAGCTTTCTTGGTTCTGAGGCCTTCTGACTTAGACTGAAATTACATCATTGGCTCTCCTGGGTCTCCAGCTTGCCAATTGCACATCTTGGGACGTGTCAGTGTCTATAATGTGTTGAGCCAATCAATTCTTCATAATAAATCTCTCTCCTTCTCTCTCTCTCCTATTCTGTTTTTCTGGAGAATTCTGACCAATATAGTATGCTTCTTAAGTCTATTTTAGTTCATTTAAAAAACGTATTTATTTATTTATTTACGTAATCTCTACACCCAACAAGGGGCTCAAACCCATGACCTCAAGATGAAGAGTTGCATGCTCTTCTGAATGAGTCAGACTGGTGCCCCTGAATCCATCTTTTAATGACAGCTTTATTGAGATATGTGATATAATAAGAAATATTTGGGGTTTGTCCCTGGCTCCTGACACAGAGTTTCTAAAATGCTTGTAATTTTATTGTATTTTTTTTCTTTTTAAGTAGGCTTCAAGCCTAGCGCAGAGTCCAGTGCAGGGCTTGGACTCACAACCCTGAAATCAAGACCTGAGCTGAGATCAAAAGTCGATGTTTGGGTTGCCTGGGTGGCTCAGTTGGTTAAGCATGGACTTAAGCTTAAGCCCTGAGACATGCTTTGTGCTGACAGCTCAGAGTCTGGAGCCTGCTTTGGATTCGGTGTCTCCCTCTCTTTCTGCCCCTCCCCCGCTCATGTTCTGCCTCTCCCTCTCAAAAATAAATAAACATTAAAAAAAAAAAGGCATACACTTAACTGAGTGAGCCACTAGGTAGCCCTAAAATCTTCGGAATTTTCTGAGTGATAGAGGTGATAGGAACATCTTTTTTATTCATAAAAAGCTCCTTTCAATTGTGTCTATGTTTATGCTAATAAGGTGACTCTCTGTGGGCCCCTGGATGACTACTGGATGGGACTTGTTGCTGGAGGAACCAACCAAGTGTTTAGAAGGTTGGAACTTTTAGCCCCACCACAAACCTCTGTGAAGGGGAGGGGCTGGATATTGAGTTAACAACAGCCAACGATTTAATCAACCATGCCTATGTAACGGAACATCCATAAAAATCCCCACATGATGGGATTTGGAGAGTTTTTGAGTTGACAGAAGCACTCATGTACTTGGAGACCAGTGCACCCCAACTCTGTGCAAATCTCCTGTGATGAGACTCTTCTGCATCTTGCCCTGAGTACCTCTTCATTTGGCATTTATTTGTATCCTTTATAGTAATGAATGATAGTAAGTTAAGTGTCGTCTTGAACTTTGTGAGCAATTCTGTCAAATTACTGAACTTGGGGAGGATATTGTACAAACACTGAATTTATAGCTGGTTGGTTAGAAGTGCAGGTGGTGATCTGTGACTTGCAACTGGCCTCTGAGGTGGAGACAGTCTTGTGGGATTGAACCCATAAACTGTGGGGTCTTTGCAAACTCTGGGTAGTGCCAGAATTTAAATGAACTATAAGACGCGCAGCTGTTGTCTGGAGAGTTGGAGAATTGGTTGGTGTGGGGGAAAAGAACTCCATACATTTGATGTCAGAGCGTTGTGAGCAAAAAACAGCTCAAGATATAGTTCATATTTCATACAACTCACCCATTTAAAGTGTATAATTTATAACTTTTAGGATACTCACAGGTTGTGCAACCATGACAATCAATATTAGAACATTTTCATCATCCCTCAAAGAAGATTTATACTCATTAGCAGTCATTTCCCATTCTCCTTTTCTCTCTGCCCCTGGAAACCACTAATCTACTTTCTGTCTCCATGGATTTGGACATTTGTTCTGGACATTTCATATAAATGGAATCATACAACTTGTGGCCTTTGTGTCTGGCTCTTTTCACTTAGCATAATGTTTTCAAGGTCCATCCATATTGTAGCCTGTATCAGTACTTTCTTTTTATTGCCCAATAATATTCCATTATATGGATACATGACATTGTATCCATTCATCAGTTGATGGGCCATTGGGTTATTTCCATTTTTTGACTATTATGAATAATGCTGCTATGAATATTCATGTGAAAGTTTTGTGTAGACATTTCTCTTAGGTATATACCTAGGAATTGAATTGTTAGGGGTGCCTGGGTGTCTCAGACAGTTAAGTGTCTGACTCTTAATTTCAGCTCAGGTCATGATCTCATCGTTCATGAAATTGACCCTTGTGTCAGGCTCTGTGTTTACACTGCAGAGCCTGCTTGGGATTCTCTCCCTCCCACTCTGCCCCTCCCCAGCTTGTGCTCTCTTTCTCTCAAAATAAATAAACTGGATCACATGGTAATTCTTTGTTTAACATTTTGAGGACCTGCCAGACTGTTTTCTAAAATGGCTGCACCATTTTATATCCCCACCAGCAGTATATGAAGGTTCCAATTTCTCCCTATCCTCATTAACACTATTAATATCTGCCCTTTTGATTCTAATCATCTCAGAGGATGTGAAGTGGTATTTCACTGTGGTTTTGATTTGCATTTCCCTGATGTCCAATGATGTTGAACATCTTTTCATATGTGTACTGGCCTTTTACACATTTTCTTTGGAGAAATGTCTATTGAAACTGTCCATTTAAAAACTGAATTCTCATTTTATTATTGACTTATAAGAGTTATATTTTATAGATAAAAATTTCTTTAAAAATTTTTTAAATTTTTACTTATTTTTGAGAGTGAGAAAGAGGCAGAACATGAGCAGGCGAGGGGCAAAGAGAGAGGGAGACATAGACTCTGTACCAGGCTCCAGGCTCTGAGCTGTCAGCACAGATCCCGATGCAGGGCTCCAACTCATGAACTGTGAGATCATGCATGACCTGAACTGGGAAATCATGACTTGAGCTGAAGTCAGATGCTTAACTGGTAAATTTCATATCAGATAGATGATTTGCAAAAGTTTTCTCCCATTCTTTGGCTTGCTTTTTCACTTTCTTGGTTATGTTTTTGATGTGCACAAGTTTTTGTTGATGTCCAGTTTACCTTTTGTTACTTGCATTTTTATTGTATTTTTAATCTTTTTTTAAACGTCCTTGTCATTTATTTGTTGAAGGAACCGGATTATCATGACCTATAAAATTTACCATATTCTTAGTTTTGCTAATTGTAACCTTTGCATGTTGCTGAACATGTTCCTCCATCCCCAACATTTTCTATAAACTGATAATTAGATCTAGAGGTTTTATCAGATTTGAATTAAAATTTCCATCAGGAATATTTCAGAGGAGGTACAGTATCTGTCCTAAATATCTCCTCTTTACATCACATGAGGAGGAATAACATGGCTGGTTGACTGTGCATGTGTGTTAAGATTGATCAGTAGGTTATGTTATCAACCTGACCCAGCCATTTAAAATTCCCCGACAGCCTATTTTTAAATGATTTATCACCTGTAATCTTTGGGGCAGTGCTGTCTAATAGAATTTTCTATACTGATGGAAATGTTCTTTCTGTACATTGTCCAGTATGGTAGCCTCTAACCACATGTGGCTATTGAACACTTGAAATATGTCTAATACAACTGAAAAATGAATTTTAAACTTTATTTAGTTAATTGAAATTTAAATGGTCATATGTGGCAAGTGGTTACTGTAACAAACAGTACAAGTGTAGATTCATTATTTCACCAGAGTCTGCATTATTTCTGCATATTAGTTCAAATTTTTCTAAGAAAGAACTTTCCTTCATCAAATATGACTACCTTGAAATATAGCTGATTCAAAAAGGGTCTATAACGGGCTTGTTTTTAAGTGGACACTGAACATGTGTTACAGGTCATTTCATTGGCATAACCTGGTCTTCTGGCCCTTTCCAGCTTTGTAAGACAGCAGAACCATGAGGGGCAAATATAGTCTATTCTGGTAGGGTTGCTATCATAGTCTCTGCATCAGTCTTGGGGTCTGTGATAGATACTACCGATGCTTCATACTTCTTCCCACAGCTCATCTCTGACTTTAGCTGCAGCTGTGAGACAGTTGTGTGCACGAGGCTTCCCACCTGAAGCACATTCATCTCCTTCAGCTGTTTGCAGTATGAGTATGGGGGTAGTTAACATCCCCAGGGTCAGCCTTCAACCAGGGGACTTAGACGTATACATTTATTTTATTTTATTTAAATGTCTTTTGTTTACTTTTGAGAGACAGAGAGAGACAGCGCGAGCAGGGGAGGGTCAGAGAGAGAGGGAGACACAGAATCTGAGGCAGGCTCCAGGCTCTGAGCTAGCTGTCAGCACAGAGCCCGACACGGGGTTCGAACCCACAAACAGTGAGATCATGACCTGAGCCGAAGACGGATGCTTAACCGACTGAGCCACCCAGGCATCCCTAGAGGTATGCATTTAGTTGGCTAAATACTCAATTTTGCAAGGACAATTTTGAAGTCAGCGGGTCTTCAGTGAGTCACAGGCAGGATTGAGCTTTGTTGCCCACAGTAGTAACACCTCAATAACGCACCATTACTTGCTTTCCCTCCTCTGTTCCATTCTTACTATATCCTCATTCCAGCTTCTTAGGATTATTTCCTTCATAAACTACCTGCTTCCAAATTCTTGTTTCAAGCTCTGCTTTTGGAGAAACGTAAATTAAAGCAGGATCTCAAAAATACTTTAGTCCATAGCATTTGTTCACTCAAAAATATTTATTGAGTGATTATAATGGATCAGGCTGTGTATTCATATGCTGGAAATACAATGGTAAATAAGAGATCAAGTCTGATGGGGCACACAGATTAATAGACAATAATGGAATAGTGTAGTAAGCATTGTAACAGGGTAAACATGGGTGCTATTAGTTGTGAAGTGTGGCCAAGGATAGGATCCCTGAATTGTCCCTTTTGCTGGGTATTAAGAGAGAGTGACAGAGGACAAAGCAGACAGAGGCATCCTTAGCTTGGACTTTGTACCTAACTCCTAGGCTTCAGTTTGGGATTGAGGTAAATCCAAGTGGCATGCCCCAGTTCTGCCTTCCTCTAGGGCACACTCATTTGGCTTTCCTAGAACCTTCTAAGAGGGAGTCCCATTTAAATTTCCCACTGCATGAATCCAATGCTGCTTCAAAAAAAGTCTAAATCTTAGAGAACCACTCTGTATACCCCCCAAAATCCCCAAAGAGAACACGTTCTGTCTGCAAGTCAGAAATTTATCCCTTATGACCAAAAAAAAAAAAAAAAAAAGCCAAACCCCAAAAAGCTTTCTTTGCCTTCCTGAACTGTGGCCTTAGAACCTTGATCTTGCCACAACCATAAGCCTTTTTAGTGCTGTATTAAAGGGGGAAAGTCAAGTTCGTTATTGGTTATGACCTGTAATTCCATACCCCTCCCCCCTTTCTCCCTCCTGCCTTTTTTCCTGCCTTGTTCCTAAGTCTTCTGTTTGAAGGACTTTAGAACAGTATGTATATTTAATGAGAAAACTGCCCTGAGGCATTCTTACCTAAAAGTCACACTATTTTTAGGCTACTCTGCCAAATTAATCCTAGCCTTTGATTTGTAGTTTCTTTGTAAGTACCTTCCCATTAGTGGGGAATTCAGGTTTCGAATCCCAGTAAATGGCAGAGCCCCTGGTACTTCCAGGGTTCATCTAGGCTTTCCATTTGTAACAGGGTGAAACGTGGGGTTAAACTCCATCCAGTTTTTACCACCTCATGTTAAATGAACATCTTAGGTGATAATATAGTCTTCACTTGATGCTGAGAACTGATGCTATCTAGAATTTATATGGAACTTCCTGAATTTTTTTTTCTTAGCACTTAAATGTACTGTTTACTCCCTTATCCTTTCAGCCAGACTCTAAATTCTTTGAGGACACAGTGTCTTATTTACCATTGTCTCTCCAACAGCCTAGTGGTGTTAGCTGACTAAATTAAGGCTTGTATTAGGTAAAGACTCTTCAGTTGCTAATGACAGAACACTCAACTCAAAGCAAAAACCAAACCCAAACAAACCCCAGCACCTTATTAGTTCATCTAACTGCAAAGTCCAAGCCTCAAGCGATGTTATAAGGAGCTCATCTTTTTTCCATTTTTACTCTCTGCTGTGTTTGGCTTCACTCTCAGGTAGACCTTCTGTAGATGGGAGATCCCTGGTACAGCAAATGCAATTTTTAGTTTTGATTGGGCCCAAATGTCTTGGTTTTATTCATGTGCCTATTCCTAAACCAGTCCCAGAAGCCAGGGAATGTGCTGCTCTGCTTGGCCAGACTTAGGCCACATGTTCATCCTTGGGACTGATGGTGAGGGAATCAGCTCCATTTAAGTATGGTGGATTGAAACTGGTGTGTGTGTGTGTGTGTGTGTGTGTGTGTGCGTGCGTGCGTGTGCGCGCACACAGAGGTAGTAATATGGGGAGCATGGATGTTGGTGAGCCAAAGGAATTCTACTCTTGCTCCCTTTGTTGAGCTCCACGCATTACCCTGATTTGGACACATGGATATCTGCCCACACTGGACTTGTCTGTGTCTGCCAGCTCTTCCCCGGAGGTGGGGGCCACCACTTTAGATTGGAGTATTTCCCGGACTCTGTCTACCCAGCTTACAGCTTGGTCCTGCTTGTCCTCTTCCTGCTCTAAATGCTCCCAGCAAACTGCACAGTGCATGCAATGTCCTTTCAGACACTTTGGCAACTAGTGAGTCATGTATACAAAGAACCATTCAAAAGCAGAATGTGGTCAGTTCTCTAAGAGAGTAGTGAAAAGATGTTTGGAGAGCAGAGATAAAGGCATACAACATCTGGCTGGGAGCATGAGATCAGACAAACGCTTCAGGGACTATCAAGCACCCAAGGCAAGTTTAAGTATAAGTTGAATGATGATAATAACAGTGATAATAAAACAGTAGCTAGTACATATAGTACTTACCGTATGCCAGGCCCTCTTCTAAGGATTTTATACGACTTAACTCAATGACACTGCACAATATTCTTTCAAGTAGATGCAATTATTCCCCCCATTGGAGAGTCAAGTTTAAGGAACTTGCCCAAGGCCACATAGTAAGAAAGTGACAGAATTTAACTGGGTCCCTATCATGCAGTGTCTTAAAGGCCACGATTCAGTGTTAGACTTGACTTGTAGTTCTTTGAGTAGGTGTTTCATCCTGCCCCATGGAAGCGAACTTCCTGAGAACAGGACTGAGTCTAGTTCTGCTCTCTTCTCCAGAATGTCTAGGTATGCTATACGTTAAGCAGAACCTACACAAAAATCCTCTTTGAACAGACTATTTTTACTGGAATGTGCACTGTTATACACAATAAATGGTTAGAGCACTGAACAGGAAGTTATGGATCTGACTAACTGAGGCTTTCACCCCTGACTCAGTGTGTGACTAGGCAAATGGCTCTATGCTATGGATTTTCCAACTGTAAAGGAGAGGAAAACAAGTATCCAACATACCTCAGAGGGACACAGACAGAATATAATAATTAAAAAATACACATAAATCTTTGCAATACTTAAGAGTAAAGGTACCACAAAAAAACCCAAGATATTTTTCTTAGTTTACCATAACATCAGTAATCAACAAATATGCATTAGGAGCCAAACATTCTAGACACTATGGGATCACCACAGAATAAAACATGATTTCTGCTAGTCCCTGTTTTATAGGATTTAACAGGCAAGATCATTTTGAGTGGTAAACAGAGATTATTTAATAGAATGTCAAAATGGTAAAAAGTACATTAGAGTTCATATGGTCCAACGTTTGTAAACGCAAAATGAAAATGAACAAGGGAGAAGTCAGTCTCAGAAAGAGTATTATTGACAGAGAAACACTTATCTTCAAAGAAAAGGCCTGGGCTCTGGGTTTGAACATCTTAGTTGAAGAGGTACCATCTGTGTGACCTGGGGCTAGACGCTTAGCTTCTCTGGGGATAAAACTGTTCAAATGAGGATAAAAACTTCCTTCAAGGGGCTGTTGTGACGATTACGTTAAGATCATACATGTACTTTAACTTGTGCCTTGCTAAGCATCACAAGTCAACTATTATTATTGTTACCTCTTTAGGAGAAGGATCTCTTTTGGCTCTTTTCTACAAGAAAAACCATTCTTTCTCTGGTCAGACCTCATTCACAAGGTCGAAGTAGGACAGAAAGTGCTTTCAACTGCTCGGAGATGGGCGCTGCAGGAGCAAGAACCCAGCCATCCTGGGCGACAGAGCACAGCCCCCCTCGGCAAACCCATCTTTCATTTCCTCTCCTTCCTTTTCGGGAAAACCAAGCTCCCCCCACGCGTTCTGTAATCTTCTTTTCCTGCCTCACCAAGTCGCTGGCCCCTCTCTGGCTGCTCTCTGCGTCCTTTCGGTCGTGCGGGCCCCGCTGCAGCGAGGCGGCCAAGGACTGGCGTCTCCCTCCCTCCACGCCCCATTCTTCCCCCTGGCTCCAACCGGCCGAAGCTGCGTTCCGAAGCCCGGGCTGCGGCGGGCATTGACACGCAGGGGGAGGAGCGGTTTCTTGCTGCGCGCCTCTCAGGAGCATTACGGCAGGGCTCGTTCCCGGCTCTCCGGCCGCCAGGTCCGGAGCTGGGACTGGCGGAGGCCGCGAGGGAGGGAGCGCGAGCGAGGAGGCACGCGCCCGCCCGTCCGCGCCCAGACCGCCGCCGCCGCCGCCTTAGCAGCCATGGCCGAGCGCCGCGCCTTTGCCCAGAAGATCAGCAGGTAAATCTCAGGCGCGGGGCGCGAGCCTCAGCGGGAGGAAGAGCCAGGAGTCCTCCCGGGCCCGGCCTAGGAGGCG
>NC_043707.1:91984219-92145607 GCF_006229205.1 Suricata suricatta
GCCTCTGCCGGCTCCTCGGCGGCCCGGGCCTGGAGTTTCGCGGCGGCTTCCTGCAGGGCGGGTGGGGGAGCTCGCCGGCCGGCCGATAGGCGCTCCCCAAATTCTTTGTGTCCCCACCCCGGGGCTGCCCGGTCCGCCGCGGCGTCTAACTCCCTCTCTCTCCCCGCCCACCCCCTTTTACCCTCTGGAGGGTGCGGGGGTCCGCCCTCTTCTCCACCCCAACAAAAGGTTCCGCGCGGCGGGCTCGGGGCCGATGGGAGGCCGCCCCTTCTTCACGCCTCCCACCCTTCTGGAGAAATCTGACAGGATTCCTCTTTGCAACCGGGGGCCAATTCAAAGTGGGCTCGTGCACCCAGGATCTAAAACGTATAGGCAAAATGAAAAGTTGAGAGCTTGTGGTCTGCACCTCGGGTGTGCAGCTACCGAATCTTGGACGAATTGTAGGATGAAGCTTGATCTTAGTAGCATGTGAATTTAAATGTGCGCCTGTGTTTCTCATAGCACCAGACGAAGATGGATGATAGGCAGTGTTCTTTTTACACTGGCCTGTGACTCATTTTAGGAGTCTGGAAGTAAGGAAGTGATCGCGGTTGAGGTTTCCGAACCTTTTACCAGCCTGTGGTGGGTAGGGTGTCAGAACCAAAAATTGAAATACGGCAGGGGATATTAATATCTGTAGAATTTCACTGTGAAATATACTCAGGTGTAAGACACTGGACAGTGTTGGTCTTATTACGCTGTCCCAAGGAAAGAAAGAAACATTTGAATGCATTACTTTTTTGACAATTTTATTTCTGTGGCTCTGAATCTTTTTAGTTTGCTGATCTTAACGATTTTGGGACCGACCAAACAGGTCTTTTCTTAACTGCCTGAACTTCCATAGCGTTACTCTGTTTTGGCACGTTTTTCATTTAAAACTAACATCTTTTTGATTTAAGTTTTGTGCTTAATTATTCTTTTTCTTTTGCGCTTTAAAACATTTCATTTTAAGAGGCAAAATAGCAAGTGCTTAAGAACATGTGTTCTAGTATCAGTCTATTATGCCATGGGCTCAAATCCTGACTTTCTAACTTGGTCCTTTGATCAAATTGTTTAAGTTCTTTTAAGTCACAGTTTTGGCACCTGGAAAATGGGTATAGTAACAGTACCCAGCTCATAGCACTATGAATGTTAAGTGGCATACTTTGTGTAAAGTCTTTAGCATAGTGCATGGTCTTTAGTAACTACCATTGAACATTGAACAATAATTAGTATATCTTAGTAGTGATAGAGTTAATAGGAAATTATTAC
The DNA here is from genome assembly GCF_006229205.1 of Suricata suricatta. Lineage (NCBI taxonomy): Eukaryota > Metazoa > Chordata > Mammalia > Carnivora > Herpestidae > Suricata > Suricata suricatta. The sequence continues at coordinate 91,985,510 of NC_043707.1, forward strand.
CTTTGTTCTTTTTAATTTTTTGTGTGAAGTAACTGGATCTTGTTTCTGAAGGCAAGGCCATTAAAAATGTATTGCTTGCCATGCTTAGTATTCATTTGTCTTTAGTAGAACTGAGTTTCACTGAGAATATTTATTGATCAGGAAATTGCACATTAGGGAGTTAGATATGAAATATATACAATATCTATTCTCCACTCATGAAGTTTGTGCTCAAATGAGAGGACAAAATACAAAAAAAAAGAAAAGGAAGTTTCACACACACATACCCCCAAAATTCAAATTAATGCAGCCTTCTAGAGTTGTCACATTAAGTGGGGCAGTGGAAATGAGACATGCATTAATTGGAGAGATACTTAGGAGGTGGTTGGTTATTGATCGGGTCTGGAAGGTGAGGATTACTGAGGAGTCTGGGATGACATACAAGTTTCTGACTTGGGCAACCAGGTGGAGGATGGAGGCAGTCACTGAAGTGAGGAGTACAAGAGAAAGATGGGACTTGAGGGTGGGAAAAAAGGTGGGAAGGAGATGATGATTCAGTTTTGGATATGGTGATTTTGAGGTGCTCATAGAACATTGAAAGAAATATTTATTAGGTTGTTGGTGAGGTTGACGATGCTGGAGATTGGGCTGGAGGTCTAGATTTGGGAATCTGCAGCAGATACATTGTAATCGAAGCCAGAGGCGTAGATGGGATAGTAAGGGAGCAATGTGCAGATTAATTTGGAGAGAACACTGAGCACAGAACTGTTACAGATAATGAATTATCTGCTTATTGTGACTGAAAGGTACTTTCATTCTTGTTACTAAAATGGCCAAATAATACTTCTGAATAAATTCTTGTTCTGTTGATTAGTTGCCTACTGGAGGACATATATAGCACATACTCGGGAGATAAACTGCCTGGATTTGACATCCCAGTACTGGCTTGCATTGAATAAACTTGGGCCAGTTACCTTCCTTCCACTTAAATTTCCCTATCTATAAACTGGGGATAATAGTAGGACCTACCTTATAGGGTTGTTGTAAGAATTAAATGAATCAGTACCTGTACAGTGCATAGAACAGAGCTTTCTACAGATAAGTGCCTTGCGTCAATTATTTTTATTATAATATTATAATGTGATATAGGACCTTTTCTTGGGAGTGATAAGTCTTTTTGTGATGTGCATATATGAAATTTGTTCCTCTTTGAAAAGCCTGTTGCTTATTCAAAGCCTTATTTTTCTTCTGTTTAAAGCTTTGTGATTGATCTGAAATTTTCACTTTAAAAAGAATTAATACCGACTTCTTTTCTGGTTCAGTCATTTCCTAACCTTTTGCATTTAGTGCTGTTAGTTTTTGAGGCTGTGATTTTGTGATTTCTGAAAGCTCTTTATTCTTTATCACTGATTGTGCTATTTAACTCAGCTTGTTATAGAAAAGCAGCATGTATATTTTGTTCATATCAATTATTGCCTCTTGTCTGTTCTCCCTGCTTTTGGAGGACAAGGCATAGTCATTGTTCATTACTCCCTTTATAATCACCCCCTAGCATATAATTTTATGGGACGTTGACTGTAGATTAATGATCTAGGATTTTGTTTGGATTATTTTGTTCTGTTACTTGATATTCAGCAGTAATGATGAACATTTGGATACACTTAAAGCACTTGTTTACCCAGAGAGGGGAAAGAATATGGTGAAGAACATAGCAGATCAGTCACATTGCACAGGTTCATATTCTGCATATACCACAGAGTAGCTATGTAATTCTGGGCAGTTGATCTGACCCCCTGTCTTGGTTTTCTCTTCAGTAAAATGGGGAGAAAAGCCTCCATGGGGTTATCGTGAAGATTAAATGAGTTAATACATACAAAACACTTAGAACTGTGCCTGAAACATAATAAGCATTGAAAAATGTTAGCTGCTATTATTATTCCTATATTATTAACAATTATGATTCTCATAATCTAGACGAAGAACTGAGGCCTACATAGTAGCATGAAATTATTTGCCGGAATTGGGATTCAAACCCTAGACCTCTGATTTCAGATCTTATTCTTTTTTTAAATTGTATTTTTTTCTGCAAAATGTTTTCTGTGATAGTTCCAGATTTTCTAACAGTGCTATCGTTAGCATCCCCAAATTTACCCTTACCTACTTAATCTTTCCTTTGTTAATTTGGTGTTATTTTGCTCCCTAAGAAGCAGACTTTAATGAAACGCTTTCATCAGATCTTTATTTTTGAGGAAAATCTTACAGGAATAGTATTTCCTGGATATAGGCTTATTTAAAACCTCATTTTTTTTTTTTTTTAAGTTTTGAATCTGTTCATAACTCTGGCTCTGTAGGCCCAATCTTTCAGTCTACTTTGCTCAGTTTATTCTCACAGTCCTGATCAAAGAAATTCTAGCCACATAATATCAACTACTTCAACACTACCTTTTTTATAACTTTGGACACATACATTCTCCTGGCCTTTTGTTGTACTCCTCTTACCAATTCTTAATGCTGAATGTCTAACCTCTTTCTTTGTTTTTTAAAAAAAATTTTTTAATGTTTATTTTTTGAGAGAGAGGGAGAGACAAAGCATGAGCGGGGAAGGGACCTACACAGGCTCCCGTCTCCACACTGCCAGCACAGAGCCCGACACAGGGCTGGAACCCATGAACCGTATTATGCTAAACCGACTGAGCCACCCAGGTGCCCCTCAGTGTCTAACCTCTTTCTTGCCCCTGAGCTGCAGATTAGTGTTAGAGGAAGAGCAGCACAGTGCAGAGTTGATCTTTTATTAATGAATGTCTTCTCATTTGAAATGAAATTTACTCTAAATCATTTCTCTTATTAACGTCTCTGTTTCTCTACCCCCATCTTTTGCTGGAAAGTTCAAGACCATCATAACCTCAGCATGCCACTGTTTCTGTATGTCATTTAACCATCTTTCCCATGACCCTGTAAGGTGTGCCTTTCCTAAGTTTACCTAGTGTTTTGTCCTTTGAACGCCACACCTTGCCACCTCTCTCAGAATCTTGCTCTCCTAATTTTTTCCTTCCGTTTCTAGCATCTTCAGTCTGTTTCTTTTTATGGATGTTTCCTTTAAATCATGAGACTTATTATGCCTTTCTTGTCCTAAAACAAAGAACCATTGAATCTTCTGGCATTTCTAGCTGCCAGCCAGTCATTCCTTTTTTCTAGTCACATTTCTCACATATATGTGGTACAGTCACAGCCCCCTCCTGCTTGTTCTCTTTGGTCCTTGGGCCACATGGCTGTGGTTCCATGGTACTTTTATGTGTACTGGAGTTACAGAATGATTGAGGACTAGGGACCTTTGACTTTTTTCTGCCTCACTGATTCATGAGCTCTTGTTTTTTTGATTTTGTCTTTGTAATTTTTCTTGTCCCTCATCCCCCACACTCCCCATTTCCCCCTACTTTATACTGCTTTTCAGAGGTCTTTGATGGCTGGTTGTGTCTTTTTAGCGCTAGAGTAGAACACAGAGTCTTGTGTAAACTGGACATGTCAGAAGTGTTTGAATGAATGCCGTTCTGCCACCTTCTAGCATCTTCATTACATCACTTCTTGATGACCTCAGCGGGGACAGAGCTGATCTGATCTCTTACCTGCCAGAATTCAAATGTGCTGGAAATGAGGTCTCCCTAAAATACAGCTTTTATCATGGCATTCTTTTGTTCAGTAATATATCATGGCTTCCTGCAATGTTAAACCCAGGCTCTTCCCTGCATTTTATTTAAGAGATTTTTTTAAATGTTTATTTATTTTTGGTAGAATGCGAACAGGGGAGGGGCAGAGAGAGGGAGACACAGAATCTGAAGCAGCTTCTGGGCTCTGAGCTGTCAGCACAGAGCCCCAGGTGAGACTCAAAACGCACAGACAGTGAGACCATGACCTGAGCAGAAGTCAGACACTTAACTGACTGAGACACCCAGGTACCCCTCTTGCCTACATTTTAATGTTATCTATAATCTGGTCCTCTTGTTGACTTATTCTCTAGTTTAGTTGTACCTCCCCACAAATACTTTGCTCAATTCCGTCTCTGTAACTGTTCTGTTTTTTCTTTCAGATATATCTGTTTCTGTTCTTTTCTCAATCTTACACTTTTTTGCAGACCACTCGAATCCACTATGCTTTCTTTTGGGATGACCATTTCCTTGCTTTTCTTTATTCTTTCCACCTGTGAATGCATTTCTCTCTCTCTTTTTCTTTTTCTCTCTTTCTTTCTTTCAGTTTATTTTTATTTATTTTGAGAGAGAGACAGAGAGAGAGAGCGAGAGAGAGAGAGCGAGAGAGAGAGAGAGAGAGAGAGAGAGAGAGAGAGAGCGAGTGAGCAGGGGAAGGCCAGAGAGAGAGGGAGACAAAATCCCAAGCCGCTCTGTGCCGTTACTGCAGAGCCCTGTGTGGGGCTTGAATTCATGAACCGTGAGATCATGACCTGAGCCAAAATCAAGTCAGATGCTTAATTGACTGAGCCACCCAGGTGACCTGTATAAATGCATTTCTAAGCAACATATTTACTTTTTTTGTTCTTGAATTGTATGTTGTGTTTTTTTATGAAGCTGCTTTTGATCAAATTCTGTGAGATTAATTTATAATGTTATAAACAGTTGGAGTTCATTTTTATTGCTTTATATTATTTCATTGTATAAATATACCAGAGGTTTTCATTCTAGTAGATGGGACATTTGGATTGTTTCCAGTTTGTGGCTATTAGAAACAATGTCCTGGGGCACCTGGGTGGCTCAGTCGGTTGGGCTTCTGACGTCTGTCTCAGGTCATGATCTCATAGTTCACGAGTTCCAGCCCTGTGCGCATTATGCTTTGTGCTGACAGCTCAGAGCCTGGAGCCTGCTTGGGATTCTGTGTCTCCCTCTCTCTATCCCTCCCTTGCTCATGCTCTGTCTCTCTATCAGAAGTAAATAAAACATTAAAAAACAACAACGTTTCTATGAACATTCCTGTACATGTATTTCGGTATGCATGTTTGTGAGTTTCTCTAGGGTATATATATTCAGGTATAGGATTGCTGGTCCTTAGGTATTTTTTATTGCTTGTCTTAGTAGTTTTATTTATCATTAAGTTTATCAGGTAATGCCAAACTGTTTTCAAAGATAGCTAAAGAAATACACACTCCCACAACAGTGTTGTTTTACATAGTTGCCATCACTTGGTACTGCCAACTTTTTCATTTTTAGCAATCAAGTGGATGCATGGATGATGCTATCTTACTTTAAAAGTTTTAATTTGTATTTACTTGATTACTAATGAGATTGAACTCTGTTTTGTATCTGTATTGACTATTTGAATTTACTCTTTTATAGATTGCCTATTTAAATCTTTTGCCAATCTCTCCCTTCATTTTTTACCTTTGTATTTTTTTTCTTATTGATATTTGTGAGTACTTTATACATATGCAGTGTATTAATCCATTTATTGATGATATGTTTTGCAAATATCTTTTCCCACCCAGTGGTTTTTAAAAATTCTTATGGAGGGGCACCTTAGTGGCTCAGTGAGTTGAGCATCTGCCTCTTGGTTTCGGCTCAGGTCATGATCCCAGAGTCATGGGATTGAGCCCCACATTGGACTCTGGGTTGAATGTGGAGCCTGCTTAAGAGTTTCTCTCTGCGGGTGCCTGGGTGGCTCAGTTGGTTGAGCCTCTGACTTTGGTTCTGGGTTCATGAATTCAGGCCCCACATCGGGCTCACTGCTATTAGTGTAGAGCCCGCTTCAGAGCCTCTGTCTCCCCTCTTTCTCTGCCCCATCCCCACTTGTGTGCTCTCTCTCTCAACAATAAACGAAAACACACCCACAAAAAAAGTGTCTCTCTCTCCGTCTGCCTTTCTCCCTCGCTCTGTCTCATGCACACTCTCTCTCTCAAGAAATTGTATTTATGGAATCTTTTGAAAACTAAGTTCTCAGTTTTAATATACTTGATCAGTTTTTCTCTCTTTCTCTTTTCTAATTGTTAATGCTTTGGAGGTCTTATTTAAGAAATATTTTATTACCCTGTGGGGGCGCCTGGGTGGCTCAGTCAGTTAAGTGTCTGACTCTGGGTTTCTGCTCAGGTCATGATCTCATGGTTGTGGGATGGAGCCCTGGGTTGGGCTCTGTGCTAACATCACAAAGCCTGCTTAGGATTCTCTCCCTCTCTCTTTTTGCCCCTCCCCTGCTTCCTCAGTCTCTTTCTTTTTCTCAAGATAAATAAATAAACTTAAAAAAAAAAAAGAAATATTGTATTACCTTGTGGTCATTATGATATTCATCTATATTATCATAAGCCTAGTTGGTGCCTTTATATTTAGGTTTATATTCCACCTGGACTTGATATGTTTGTAAAAAGTTTAATTTTTTTCCCCAATAGATTATCCTTTCTCTATTGACCTGCACTGCCACTTCTATAATAGATTGTGTCATTATTTGTGGGTCTTTGTCTGGGTTCTCTATTTTGTTTCATTGGTCTGGTTATACACATTTTCACCAATTATAAAAATCTTAATTATAATAAGTCTTGGAATTTGGTAGAATAACTCCCCTCACCTTTTTTCCCCCCAAATTTTTCTTTTAATGTTTTTATTTTTGAGAGACAGAGAGAGACAGAGCAGGAGCGCAGCAGGGTTGGAGAGAGGAGACACAGAATCTGAAGCAGGCTTCAGACTCTGAGCTGTCAGGACAGAGCCTGATGCGGGGCTTGAACTTAAGAACCATGAAATCATGACCTGAGCTGAAGTCGGATGTTCAACCGGTGCCCCCCAGGATTCCTCCACCTTTTAAAAAAGTGTCTTGCCTTCTCATAGTTTTTTGATTTTCCTTGTGTATTTTAGAATCCATCAAAAAGCAAACAAAAAATCCCCAAGTCCTGTTAGAATTTGATTGAGGTTACAATGAATCTGTACATCAATTTGACAGAGAAATGAAGTCCTTATAATACTGAGTTTTCAATCCTTGATTATGGTGTATCTCTTCATTTATTTAGGTCTTCCTTATATCATATAACAAAATTTTATAATTTTCTCTGTAAGGTTTTTGCCTGTTCTTTGTTAGATTTGTTTCTAGGTATATGACCATTTTGTATCTAGCAATATACCTTGTTAAACTCATGTCAGTTCTAAAAATGAATCTGTGAATTTTGTATTTTCTTTAAAGACAGCCATACCATCTGAAAATTATGAATTTTTGTTTTTTCCTTTCCAAACCTTATAGCTGATTTACTTTTTTGTCTTGCTCCATAGATAGTTATCTTGCATTACTATGTAGATTATTATCATTTCTACTTAACACTGTATTAATACTGAGCATCCTCATTTTGTTTATGATCCAGAGGGAAAGCTTTCTATGTTTCATTTGATAGTAAGCCTAATAATGGTTGCTGTAGGTTTTTTTTGTAGATACTCTTTTAATCTGAGTTCCCTACAAAACAGAGACCCATACAAGGATTAAGAGTTGAGGATTTATCTAGGAGGCATAATCCCAGGGATCATGAGAAAAGGGAGGTGAGGCAGAGATGGGAAACAATGTAAAGTTATACCTTATCTCATTGGCTACTGCTTCACAAAGAACAGGGGAGACATTGTTTGGCATATGCGCTTGCTTGGTCACACAGGGTATCTTTGAACAGAGGAACAGTTTCTCGCATCAGTAGATGGGAGTCTGGAAGAAGTTTATCTCCTTTCTTTTGCATCCTGTTTTTCGTTAGTCCATTCAATCTCCACAGAGAGTGAACTCCCCTTCACTTCTGGGTTGCATCATTTAGACTCCTTTGGCAACCAGTATAGATGTGTCACTAAGTTTTCAGTGGCTTTTTATGGAGGAGACTTTTTGGTTGCATCTGACAGATTTGGTTGCATTGGACAGAAACTCCAGTCAGATTAATGTGCATATAACTGAGTATATCAGGTCCAGGGATACAGATGATATCAGCAGCTTCTCATCTTCTGTCTTTGATAGATTTTCCACTGAATGGTTACAATGATTGTTGACAACCCTAGGCTTGAATCCTACTATTTAGTTTTGGCAGAAAACATTCAGGCACTCAATTATTGGTCTGCTTTGTATCACATGTCCTTCCTTGAACCGATTACTATGTTTAGGGTTATAGGGGACGCTGGCCATTCCTGGGCCACATGTTCACCTCGTGATGGTTGTCAGCCCCGCCCAATCTTAAATAAGGAGTTCCTTACCAAAAAGAAGGGGTTCCTAACCAAAAGAAGGAGGAGGGTAAGAGTGCTGGTCACACCAAGACAACTGATATTCTTTAAAAGTGGTCATCATAACTTGTTTAGCATCACTAAAATTATTTAAACATACAGCAATATAGTCAGTTGTACCACCTGCTAAAATTTAAATGTAACTGGTGAATACAAAAATCTAAAGAAAAGCAGTGTAACCTGATGCAGCTGTGGATCCCTGTTCCTTAAAACTATAAGTTTAGCTCTGACTTTAATGCCAATCCCTAGCCCTCACAAGGAGGTCTGTGTGGAGTTTATGTTTTGGACTTCCTGTGCCTCTTTCTGCATCTGCACTCCTGCATCATCATGAGGTGTTTCTCATTTGTCCTCTGTCACCAAAAAACTGTACTCATATCAGCCATTTAGTCATTTGCATAAACTTTGCTGAAGGTACAGGGCTTGTGGGAAGGAGCCAATGGGTGCAAGACTTTCTTAGAGACTCTACTCTGCCTCTCCTTTTTCTTCCTTTCATCATTCTTTCCCTGACTGGGAAGCAGTTTCTTCCTCTTACTGTCACAGAGCAATGCCAGTCATTCCTAGGCTCTTTTATTTTTTCAAGTTTATTTATTTATTTTGAAAGAGAGAGAACATAAGTGGGAAAGGGGTAGAGAGAGGGAGAGAGAATTCCAGGCAGGCTCTTCACTGTCAGTGCAGAGCCTGATGTGGGGCTGGAACTCATGAACCGTGAGATGGGACCTGAGCTGAAGTCGGCTGCTCAACTGACTGGGCCACCGGGGTGCCCCAGCTCTTTTTTTTTTCTTTCTTCTTTCTTTTAAAAAAAATATTTATATTTAAGAGAGAGAGAGAGAGAGAGAGAGAGAGAGAGAGACAGCACAAGCAATGGTGGGGCAGAGAGAGAGGGAGACACAGAATCTGAAGCAGGCTTCAGGCTCTGAGCTGTCAGCATAGAGCCTGATGTGGGGTTTGAACTCATGGACCATGAGATCGTGACCTGAGCTGAAGTCGGTCAGCTTAATTGACTGAGCCACCCAGGTGCCCCTCTTTTTTTTTTTTTCCCCTTAAAGACAATTTTAGTGAGGTATACTTTACATACCATAAATTAATTCATTTTAAGTGTACCATTCAGTGATTTTTAGTAATTTATAGAGTTATCAGAAACCATCACCCACAATCCACTTTTAGAGCATTCCCACCACCCCTCAAAATCCGTTGTGTCTGCTCCCATCCTAAGTCCCATGTAACTACTAATACACGTTTTGCCTGCCTTTCACTCTAGATTTGCCTTTCCTGAACAAATGTAATAGCCCTTTGTGCCTGGTTTCCTTCACTTAGCAGAATATTTTCATGATTCATCTGTATCATAGCATGTATGAGTACTTCATTTCTTTTTATATAGTTGAATAATATTCCATTGTATGTCTGTTGTACATTTTGCTTACCTGTTCATCTGCCTTTTGGTGATTGTGAATAGTGCTCATGTGAACATTCATGTGCAAGGTTCTTTTGACCACCTATTGTCTGTTCTTGTGAGTCTGTTCCTAGGAATGGAATTGTTGGGTCATCTGCTGTTTCATGTTTAATTTTTAAGGACTGCCAAACTCTTCCAACAGCAACTACACCATTTTACATTGTCATCAGCAATGTATGAGGGTTCAGATTTTTCCACATCTTGGCTAACACTTTTTTTTTTTTTTTTGTTTTTTGTGGTTTTTTTTTGGTTTTTGATTATAGACATTCTCATGAGTGTGAAGTGGCATTTCATTGTTGTTTTGATTTGCATTTCCCTAATGATTTGTGAGGTTTTCTTGTGCTTATTGGCCATCAACAGATCTTCTTTGGTGAGACATCTATTTCTGTCTTTTCCTCATTTTTAAGTTGGTTATTTTTCTTGTTTTTGAATTGTAGGAGTTTTTTTTATATGTTCAGAATACAAGTCTTTTATTAGATACATGATTCACAAGTATTTTCTCCCTGTCTGCTTAGTTTATTTTCTAAATGGTGAATTTTGAAGCACAGAGATATTAAATTTTGATGAAGTCTAATGCATCAAATTTTTTCTTATTTTAAATCGATTTTGGTGTCATTCTCGAAGACTGCTTAATTCAAGATTTCCTTGTCTCCTTTCTTCTACAATTTTTTATAGTTTTAGCTCTTACTTTAGGCTTATCCATTTGCATTAATTTTTGTGCATGGTATGAGATGAGGGTCTAAATTCATCTTTTACATGTGAATTAATGTTCTTTTGCAACACTTTATGGTGCAAAGACTATTTTTGTCTCATTGAATTGCCTTGGTACCTTTTTAAAAAATCAATTGACCATAAATGTGGTTATTTCTTGACATTTAATTCTGTTTCATGATCTGTATGTCTGTTCTAAGACCAGCACCACAGTGTTCTGAATAGTATTACTTTATAGTAAATTTTGAAGTTCAGAAGTGTGAGTTCTCCAACTTTTTACTTCTTTTCCAAAATTGTTTTACTCATTCTGGAGTTTTTGCCTTTCCATAGACATTTCAGAATCAACATCAGTATAAAGTTTGTCAATTCCTGCAAAAATCCTTTTGGGATTTTGATAGGGAGTATTATGCTGAAACTGTAGCTTAGTTTGGGGAGAATTGCCATTTGAACCATACTGAGTCTTCAGATCCACAAACACAGACTGTGTCTTCATTTATTTAGATATTATTTGATTTTTTTCAGTATGTACGTCTTGTCCTTCTTTTGCTAAATCTAAGTATTGTTTCTGATGTTACCATGATGGAATTGAAAACTTATTTTTGGTTTGTTCATTGTAGTGTATCGAGATAACAGTTGATCTTTGAATTTTTAAAAAATGTTTATTTATTTTTGAGACAGAGCACGAGTGGGGGAGGAGCAAAGAGAGAGGGAGACACAAAATCCAAAGTAGTCTCCAGGCTCCGAGCTGTCAGCACAGAGCCCAGTGCAGGACTTGAACCCACAAACCATGAGATCATGACCTGAACCAGAGTTGGAAGCTTAACTGACTGAGCTCCCCAGGTGCCCCTGATTTTTGAATCTTGAACTTGCATCCTCTGACTTTGCTAAACTTGTTTATTCTAGTAGTTTTTGTTTGTTCGTTTGTTTAATTTAGGGAGGGAGGGAGGGAGAGAGAGAGAGAGAGAGAGAGAGAGAGAGAACATGAGTGGAGTAGGGACAGAGAGAGAGGGAGAGAGAATTTCAAGCAGGCGCCTCACTGTCAGTGTGGAGTCCAGTGTGGGCTCAGACCCACAAACCATGAGATCATGACCTGAGCTGAGATCAAGGGCCTGATGTCCAACTAACTGAACCACTCAGGTGCTCCATTTCTAGTAGGTTTTTTTTTTGGGGAGTTCCTTAGATTTTTTTTTCCATCCGCATATAGGATTTTGTTGGCTGTGAGTAAAGAGTTTTATTTCTTCCTTTTCAATCTGAATGCCCTTGATTTGTTTCAATCTCTTTCCTTCCTTCTCCTGCTGCACTGGCTAGAACCTCTAGTACAGTGTTGAATAGTGAGTACAGATACCCTTGCTTTCTCCCCAGTCTAAGGAGAAAAGCAGTCAGACCTTCACCATTAAGTATGATGCTATTTGTAGGCAGATGCTGTAGAACAGGGAAGGAGAAGACAAAGACTTGAGAGGTATTTAGGAACATGAACAGGACTTAGCAACTAATTGTATACAGGATATAGTTTATATGTTTGCGGGAAAGTCTGGTTTTATTTTTATGAAGTGAGGTGGAAGTGAAGATACATTTATCTCCTTTTGGGAAGATTAACTTTTTACAGTTCGGGTTTTCTCCCCCCCTCAGTTTTCTTTTTAGTTGCCAATTTCAGATCAGTGTTAATTTTTCCAAATGGTAAATTTTTAAATTGTTTCTGTAGTTATAAGCTGATCTGTTCCATGAGGTAGGCAATGATGTTATCACCATGTTTTAGTTGAGAAAACTGAGATATGGTAGAATATTCCAGATCAGAGCGATGGAGACATCCATGTCCCTTTCAAACAGTGCTTTCTAAATCTTTGCTTACGTGTTATTCCAAAATTGTGTCAAATGGGATACATGAGTCATCGACATCCTTTTTTTCCTTCTCCTCCCCCAAAGAGGAACTGTGTCTTACATGTTAAGTGTATTATATAGAAAGATTGTTTCTGTTCTTTGGTTTCAACAAATCAACCTCTGTTTTTGTTTTCTTAGACTTTTAGCAGTTACTGGTCCCTCTGAAACCTAAATTGCTAAAGAATTCAGGGGTGCCTGGGTGGTTCACTTGGTTAAGTCTGGCTTCGGCTCAGGTCATGATCTCATGGTTTGTGGGTTCGAGCCCCATGTCAGGCTCTGTGCTGACAGCTAGCTCAGAGCCTGGAGCTTGCTTTGGATTCTGTGTCTCCCTCTCCTTCTGACCCTCCCCTGGTCATGCTGTCTCTCTCTGTCTCTCAAAAATAAATAAAAAACATTAAAAAAAATTAGAAAAAAATTCAACAGGTTAACTGACAAGTGACAGGGCCTCAGATGGGAGTTTAATTTAGCCATCCATGAAAGATAGGAAACAGATCATAACAGTGCTGATGGTTGTAATTACAGTGTTCCTATTAATATGTTAGTGTTGGGGTGCCTGGGTGGCTCAGTTGGTTAAAGGTCCAACTTTGGCTCAAGTCATGATCTCATGGTTTGTGGGTTCGAGCCCTGCGTTAGGCTCTGTACTGACAGCTCAGAGCCTGGAGCCTGCTTTGGATTCTCTGTCTCCCTCTCTCTCTGCCCTTCCCTAACTCATGCTCTGTTTCTCTCTGTCTTGGTAATAAATAAACAGAAAAAAAAATGTTAGTGTATACATACACTAGACATTTTGACTGCGTATCTTTAGCTGACCTCATAGGCTAGGTTTTTAAGAATAGAGAACGTATTAATATGAACTGTAGCTAGAATCATTTACCTTTGGAAACTGCTTCCAAGGAAATAAGCCTTAGGAGCTTTATGGATCTGAAATCAAATCCTGCCTCTCTGCCTTTAATAAGCTTGGGAAAGTTACTTTATTTTTGAAGTTTGTCTAAAAATACCTATTTTTTTCTGACTATAAAATAATATATGGTGCTGCAGAAAATTTGGAAATACAAAAGGTCCAAAGGAGAAAATAAGGATCATTCATAATTTTAGATTTAGATGAAAATCTCTCATGCAGCTTGAATTGCAGTGAAAATCTTTGCAAAAACTACAAATAGCTTAAATGTTTACCAGTAGAAACTGCTGGTTAACTATGTTCTGGTTTACACATATCCTACCCTCTGTAGCAGATAAAAACTGGGAGAGCAGTGTTTAAGAGTTGGGCTCCATGTTCAGATCTTGGTTTTATTCTTTATTAATTATGTGACCTTAACCTCTTGATGCTTAAGTATCCTAACATAATGCCTACTTCATAGAGTTGTTCTGAGAGCCCAATGAGGGACTCAAACTCATGCACCTTGAAATTATGACCTGAGCCAAGATCAAGAGTCAGATGATTAACTGACTGAGCCATCCAGGCACCCAGACACATCTTTTTCTTGAAGGATACCTGATAAAATATTCAGTGGTTGCATTTGGGGAACAGGACTGCAGATTGGAGATGATAGAGATGTACCTTTTGTTTTTACCTCTTTGTGAAGTTTGAATTTTTTAATGCCAGGTACATACTCCTTTTGTTAACTTTTTAAAAAGATGTTTTTCTGGGGTGCCTCGCTGGCTCAGTAAAGCATGCGACTCTTCATCTCAGAGTCATGAGTTCAAGCCCCACTTCGGGTGTGGAACCTACTTCGAAAGATGTCTTCTTTTATAGAATTGTTTCTTTGTTTTGTTTTTCTCCATGTTGAAAAATCTTATTTTCTCTGCTTCTCATAGTAACTTTATTTACATAATTATGAGGTTTGAACATAGTTCTGGAACCAACCCTTTGCAGATATGCTAAAGACATATTAGAGACTACTTTGAGATACGTGAAAATATCATATCTCTTATTTAAAAAGAAGAGTTTCATATAGGATAGAACATTGTGTTTCCATGTTTCACTTAACAAATGGGACAATAATGATATTAGCAAGGCTCTTAAAGAAAAGGTTACACATTCAGAATTCTTCTATGGATTCAGATTCCAACCCCCCACCCTTCCCAGCAAGCGTTTACCTATTTGACAGTAATACATGGAAAGGCCTAATTTCTTGTCCTTTCCCAATCAATTACAAACCAACCATACTTAGAAATTAGTTTTCTCTAAAAGATATTTGGAAGGCTCATAAACTGAGTAGTCTCAAAATTCATTCTTACTCCTTATCTCCTTTTCTCTGTTTGATTTTTTTCTTAATGTTTATTTATTCTTTAGAGATAGAGACAATGTGAACAGGGGAGGGACAGAGAGAGAGGGAGACCCAGAATTCGACGCAGGTTCCAGGTTCTGAGCTGTCACCACAGAGCCTGACACGGGGCTTGAACCTATGAACCGCGAGATCATGACCTGAGTCGAAGGTGGTCGACTGAGGCACCCAGGCGCCCCTCCATTTGCACTCTTAGACCCATGTCTCTATTTCTGTCTTTCTCTCTCCATCATCTCAAATATTGGGGTTGTAAAGATTAATAGGCTATAGTGTCTGTCCTCAAGAAGCTCACATCTGTCATTCCATTCTAGCATTCTTTTTTTTTTTTTAATGTTTTATTTATTTTTGGTACAGAGAGAGACAGAGCATGAGAGGGGGAGGGGCAGAGAGAGAAGGAGACACAGAACCAGGAGCAGGCTCCAGGCTCTGAGCTGTCAGCACAGAGCCTGACGCGGGGCTCGAACCCACAAATGTGAGATCTGACCTGAGCCGAAGTCGGAGGCCCAACCGACTGAGCCACCCAGGCGCCCGTCCATTCTAGCATTCTTACCGAACTAATTTCTGTGGGGAAAGAACATGAAAATTTCTATTACCATTTTTTTCACTTCAGCTTGAACATTTATTAAGTACTTAGGAGATGCCAGGCACTCTGCTAGAGGGTGCAAAGGTAAATGAAGTCCCACCTTTTATTGCTTGGTTTCTTGCAAGGAGGTAGGTAAATAGATTTCAGAACAACTTGATAGATGCTGTATCTACCATATTGTTTGGTTATCACAAGGAGATAGTTTTTGATAGAAAAGTGCCACCAGACAGAATGAAAGAATATACATTTTCTTTAAAGGCAGAAATTAACCAGCTTTGAGACATTTGTGCAGAATAAGAGCCAGTATAGCATACTCCAATTAGAAGTAAAGTTCCTTGCCTTCCCTAATTCCTCAAGGAATTGCAAAGGTGCCTCTGAAAAGAGTAAGAATGTGCCAAACCTGAGAAGCCAAGTTCTCAAATCCTTCTCTGTACTTTTTTTTCTTCAACCATACTTTTATATTGGAGGGTTGCATTAGTATTCCAGGAGAACCTGCTTTGCAATTTATGTGCTTCTATCAAAGAGAATGTTTACAAACATTGGGCTTTCCTACTGCTAAAATCAAACTCTGTCAGCAAGACCAGGTTCTTAGTCCATGGTGAAAAGCAGCGTGGCTAGTTGGCTGCCTGTCTGAATTAGCCTCCTGGAAACTCTATTTTCTTGAATGTATATGGATGAACACAGAGTACTTGAAAAGCACAGAGGAGGAGTATCTGATCTGAGTGGGACAGAACAGAAGTAATCAGGCAGGGCTTTATGGAGGACATGATATGCTTCTTGAAGAGTATTTGCCCCATCTGTATTCCACGGTTTGTTAGTTTTGTCTATTAAGGTAGATGAATAATAACTGAAGAGTTTAAAGCTAAATTGCTGACATCATTTGCATCTTTGAAATATAGGGATGTTTCCTGCATTACTGTAATGCTGTTTTCACATATTAAAAAACAATAATTCCTAATTGTGTAATCCCTTGTACATGTTCAAATTTCTCATTATCCCCAGCAATGTGTTTTATAGCTAGTTTGTTCAAATCAGGATCCAGTTAGGAACCATTTATTACATTTAATTTTATCTCTAAGTCTTTTGTTCTTCTTTTAAATAGACTTTACTTTTTTCATATGAAGTCTTTTTTATGCTAAAAGTTAGCCTGTCTTTACTCATCATGCTGGTTTGTTGAAGAGACTTGCAGTACAGAATGACCTGCCCCCTGGCTTTTGTCTGATTGCTTCCTTTGGCACTAGTTTGTTAGTGTTCTCTGTGTTTCCTGTAAACTGGATGTTAGATGCATAGGTTTGATTTAAGTCAAGTTAAACATTTTTTGGCACAGAGAAGTAGGTAACACAGTGTTGCATTTCTATAATCTATTGTTTTCTTTACTTTTTTTTCCTAGTAAATTGTTGGTTTATTCAGTGTGACTGCTACTCCTAGAAAAGCCTTGGGGCGCCTGGGTGGCTCAGTCGGTTAAGCGTCTGACTTCAGCTCAGGTCATGATCTCACATGGTTGGTGGGTTCGAGCCCCACGTTTGGCTCTGTGCTAACAGCTTGCTCAGAGCCTGGAGCCTGCTTCAGATTCTCTGTCTCCTTCTCTCTCTGACCCTCCCTGCTCATGCTCTGTCTCACTCTATCTCTCAAAAAATAAATAAACGTAAAAAAAGCGCCTTTATTTGCAGGAGGTTGGCAGTGGCATTGGATGGTAATGAATATTAAAAAAAATTACAAATAGAAAAATATCACCATGCATTATATCTGAGGTATATAGACACAAAATGTTTTGTGTTACTTGATATGTGTATATATGTACACACACACCATACACGTTTGTATCTACGTGCACAGAGACACATACAGACATAATAGATTGCATATATACTGGATTGTGATGTAAGCCTTATTTTGTACTCTGGGTCCCATTCAGAAAAGTTTGACAATTATTAGAGGAACTGACTCATTGTTTGTGAGCTATGCTGTATCTCTGCACCTCTGTACCTTCAGACAGGGTAAATTCCCGTCCATTACTCTTCCACGTGTTGGGGAAACGGTGCATGATAGCACACACAAATGAACCAACAGTCATCATCAAACCAAACTACGCATTGTATCTTGTTTAAGGTTCTTAAACATACTCCTTTGAGTTTCCTAATTCATCTCAGGAAGGATTCAGTACACTCCATCTTTATGTTGCTACTTGCAAACACTTTTGCTTTGCTAGTTCTTATAGAGATCTTCATACACTTGTGAAAAGAGGTCCTCTTCAGATTTTATTCTGCCTAGGTAAACCATTCCCACCTGATGTTTCCATTTCTTGTCTGTGCTTTAGATAGATGGGTTACATGTGTCCATTCAAGTGCCCTGGAGCATTTGGAGGTTCATAGACCTTTGTACTCCTCCTCCTCTTACGTTCCTCTCATGGACTGGTCAGAAAGTAACTTCTGTTCCATAGAGTGTCAAGGGGCTTATAATGAAAGAGAAGAAAGGCTTCGATGATTAATATGGGAAATTCCTTAGCATTTCCACAGTCTGTTGATACCAGTGAGTGTCTTGTGCTTTTCATCCAGTAGGAAATGGCGGACATCATTTTTTCCATGTTAAGTGCTTCAAGCATGTCATACTGCAGAAATCTGTTTCTCTTTGTCTCTATCTCAGACTGTGGCATAAAGAAATCATCCTGAGATAATGTTACTGCAGTTTGGGAGGTGTTTCTTAGCCAGTGTTATCTTCCCGCCATTTGTCACACCACTGATTCCAATGACAACTGTTTTCACAATAACCCTTGAAAATCATATTTTCCTAAAGTTTCCAGGTGCTAGTTTGAGTCCTCCCAGGCCAAGCGGCAGAAATGCTGGCCAAGTGCATGTCTGTTACCCACCACACCCCCCAAAGATCGCTGTGAGGACTATGGCCCTTCTCTCCACACCTGTACTGAGTCAGAGGTGGCCCAGATCTAATCTATTGTTTTATTTATTTTTTATATTTGCTCTTCGTTATCTTTAATGCCAACTATACACAATGGTAGAACTATGAATCAACCCATCAATCACTGGTCTTGGGTTTTGTTAGTCACAGCACTGGAGTATCTATCAGCTGCTCTTTTCCATTTTCTTCTGGGGGGTTTTAGCTAGCCCTTTTTTTTTCCTTGTCTCTGATGTAGTCTCTTACCTGGTATATTGCCTGGCATATCCTTCTACCCTTCTCTTCTTCTCTGACTTCTGTGTTATATACAAGCAGTGCCAGTTCCAAGAGATTTTATTTTATTTGACATAGTACATTGCAGCTATTTTTTGTGACTTTATAGGAGAAGCTCAACAAAACTCTTCTATTTTTGTCTAAACTCTCCTTACTCCTCTTTTTTGTTAAATTGTATTTATTTGATTTTAGTTTTATGTTATTTTTTAAGTAAGCTCTACGTGGGACTTGAACTTAGAACCCTGAGATCAAGAGAGGTAAATTCTACCAGGCTTCCCTCTCCTTATTCAGCTTTACTAAGGTTTTACTTCTGGTCCAATGAAGAATGACTAGAGATGAGAGAGGCCCAGATTGGTCATTCTGGAAATCATAGTTGGATGGGGCATTTGAAAGTGGGAGGAGATTAGAAGAAAGATTAAATGCAACATAATTTCCTTCAGGATGTGAGTCCTTTGCTGGTTATTTCCAATATCCTATGGTGAATGATCTCTGTGAGTGCTTTCTCTTGTGAAAATTGTAATGCATGTTGACATAATGAGGGAGCTTGTGGAAATGGAGAGAGTTGATACGGAGGCAAATTGGTCAGGTATTCGATCATGTTCTTTTGGGTAGGGAAAAAGGTATTCTCTCATAATTTAGGAGCATGAGTACCTATGGAATTTTTGATTTATTTTTTCCACTTTGCAGTTAATATTAATAACTTATGAGAAGTAAAAAGACTTCCCTGTATTTTCCTGCTTAAAGCTATTACTGGGATTAGGAAAAATAATTATTGGAAAAAGCAATCTACAGTAGTCTCCCATTATCCACAGTTTTACTTTCTGCTATCAACCTCAGTCAGAGAGCAGATGATCCTTTCTCTGGCTATCCGACCTCTCTCATTTCAGCAGTAGCCAAATGCCATGCTGTAGTGCCTACAGCTTTGGCCTCACTTCATCTCCTTATGTAGGCATTTATCATTTCACATCATCACACGAAAGGGTCAACACAGTACAGTAAGATACTTTGAGAATACATTTACATAACTTTTATTACAGTATATTATTATCGTTGCTCTATTTTATTATTGTTGTTAATCTCTTTGCCTCACTTAAAAAAATTATTTAAATTCAAGTTAGTTAACATACAGGTAGTATTGGTTTCAGGAGTAGAACCCGTGATTCATCACTTACATATAACACCCAGTGCTCATCCCAACAAGTGCCCTCCTTAATGCTCCTCATTTGTAAATTAAACTTTGTCATAGGTAAGTATGTATAGGAAAAAACATATAGATAGCGTTCAGTATAATCAGAGTTTCAGGTGTCCACTGGGGATCTTGGAACTATTCCCTATGGGTAAGCAAGGACTCCTGTATAATAAAGGACTTTAACTGATATCAGGAACTATATTTATTCAACATATTTTTTGTCTTGAATACTTTGGGGCTTAGGATGGTTAAGAGATTTTACTTTTTATTTGGGAAAATTTTCTCACTATGATTCCATGAAATCTTTTCTTGCAGAGGGCCTCAGTATAAATAATCCCTTGTTTGGGTAATATTGTTATTGCTTTTATAGTCCATTTTAGTAATGGCTTTTATTTTCAAATTACTACTAATTTTCTTTTTGGGGGAAATTTTGTCATAAAAATAAGACAAATATTTGTAGCATGGGGATTATCTTTTGTTGTATGTGTCTTTTTTTTTTAATGTTTTATTTATTTTTGATACTGAGAGAGACAGAGCATAAGAGGGGAAGGGGCAGAGAGAGAAGGAGACACAGAACTGGAAGCAGGCTCCAGGCTCTGAGCTGGCTGTCAGCACAGAGCCCGATGTGGGGCTCGAACCCACGAATGTGAGATCTGACCTGAGCCGAAGTCGGAGGCTCAACCGACTGAGCCACCCAGGCGCCCCATGTTGTGTGTCTCTTAATAAAGAAAAGATCATCTCTTTTTGATGTAACCATATTAAAGTTTTACTACTTAACATCTTCTGAAAACAGGATATGTCTTTCACTTAATTGATGATGGTATGATGGTTAATTGGTAATGTTTTTCTTTCTTAGCTATACGTGAAGTAATAGCAGGTCTTAACAATTAGTGACATCTTACGTTTGATGAAATTCAGATTACTCATGGTTTAGCCCCAGAAATAGTAGGTAGTGCTAAGATTGGTAGACTGAGTTGAACAGCACTGAGGAAGAGAGACACAAAATATTTGTTCTATGTCGCTCTATGAAAAAACTTTTTCGTCTTCTCATCTAAATTTTAACAAAAGAATCGGGATTTTTAAGGCATTTAAACACAATGGTGAGCATTCACAATATATAGGCTTCATTAAAAGGACTAAGGGGAATCCTAAACTGAAATGCACTTCCTTGGTCTTCTCACATCTGGTGGAAAGTACAGAGAATTCCCGTCTATATTTCCCCAGCAAGTTTCCCTTATTTTTAACATCCTGAGTTAGTGTGGTACATTTGTTTTAACTGATGAGACAATATGGATACATTATTATTAACTACAGTCCATAGATTACATTGAATTTGCTCTTTGTGTTATACATTCTGTGGGTTTTAACAGATGTATAAGGAATCTATCTACCACTATAGAATCATACAGAATAGTTACACTGCCCTAAAAATTCCCTATGCACTATTTATTTAACCCTTCCTTTTCCTCTCCCCTTCAGCTTGGGCAAGCCCTATGTTTTTTTTTTAATGTCTCCATAGTTTTGACATCTCCAGAACGTCACATAGTTGAAGTCCTACAGTAAGTAGGCTTTTCAGACTGGATTCTTTGACTTGCAGTATTCTTTTAAGGTTCTTCCATGTCTTTTGTGGCTTGATGTCATATTTCTTCTTACCGCTGAATAATATTGGATTGTATGGATGTCCCAGACTTTGTATATCCATTTATCTATTGAAGGATAAACTTCCATGTTCCAGCAGTTACGAATAACGAATTCGTCTTTTATAAAACACAAAAATGGTCTAAAGTACCTCACATCACCCATTTAAAAAAGCTGAGCTAATTCAGTATCTTGAGATTTAATGAATAACTTTTTCACCTTCGTATGAAAAGTTTCTAATTAAGTAGCAGGCTCAAAAGAGTGCTTGATAAATATGTGGAATGGTTGAATATGAAAAAAGGAAAGGGGAATGGAAGGTAAAAGAGGGGAAAAGAATATGTCATAAATTTGGATAATTTTTTAAAAATGAGATTTTGTAGAAATTCAGCTGGATATTTGAATGGAGACCAAGTTACAAAGGGCTCTGAATTCAGGCTCTAGCGTGAGAGCACTGCAGGATACAGTATCTTCAAGCTGGCCCAGAAACCAGGTCATTAGACCTATTTCAACTGATTTGCAGTAAAATGATAGGAGAAAGTAGAGTTTAGTTTTTGGAAAAAACTATAAAGAACCCAGAAGGCCAGTTTTAAAATATGGAAGTGGCCAGTTGGTGATGGTAGTATAGAAGTTAGATACTGACTACAGAAAGCTAATTGCACAAAATCTATAGCGAGTGGTGTTTATTTTATGTTCTTGTGTTATAATTTCTTTTGGGGGGGTTATCGTTTCTATTTAATACAAATGTTACTAATATAAGGAAGTTACTTAGTTATTGGATTTGGGACTCACTGAATAATTTTGCGTTATAGTTTTAGGAAATATAAGGAAAATGGAGACTAATGAAGTATAAAGTCATTTGAATTTTTAAAATATTTTTGTTTTAGAAATGCTATTTGAGTAAATTTGAAATACTAGTGGGCCCTAAGGTCACTAACCAGCTTGAAATTGTGGAACTTTTAAACTCTCTAATTCTAATTCAAAGAAAGGTTTAATCTAGTGTATTATGGTAGGTAATTCTTTTGTGACTTACTTCATTTGTCAAAATGTTCAGTAATATTGTATATGTCATGGGGCTAACCAGTCACCTGTTTTGAGTGCTGCATGCTAAATATTTTAGGGAAAACAGTGGTGAATTAAACTCTTTTTATGTAAAGTGTATATAAAATGTGGAAAAATAACTAGGAAGGAGGAAAATGCATTAGATTATAAATACAAGTTTTAATGAAGAGTGGAATTATTTTTGTTTGGGGTGAGCTAAGAAATTTGTATACAGTTCTTGTCATTTCAGTTTTACCCTTAAAACTAGTTAAGAATTGAATTGTGGCTACAGGAGAGAAACAACATTGGGAAAACAGTTTATGTTCACTGACACGATTTTGGGAAAGGGCATGAAAGCCTGGAACCAGGTGATTAGGGTCAGATCATGGAAGGCCAGTAGTGCCAGAGGATTAAGGTAATTTTTTATTACTTAAGTAAAAATAGGGAATAGTTTTCTGGGGCGTGAATGAAGAGCTGGTAATATTAGATAGGAAAGAAGAGTTTTTTCTTCCTCATTCTTTGTTTATAAAATATTTTAGAATTTTATATCTTTAAGATATGCACATTTTAATGTATATACCTTATTATAGCTTCTTGCTCTGTTGTAAGCCAAAATATGTTCCCTGAAATGCCATATACAAAAAAAAGCCTTCTGTGAGTTGGCTTTCACTTTTGTGTCCTACACCAGCGTAAAGATGTTCTGCTGTAATTATAGGCAATATTTACTGAAATATCCTACAAATTTATGGCCCTATTGATACTCTGAGATTTTGTTGGGTGTTACATGGATATTTGGTATACTTAGTTTCTTGCCATGTTAAACTAGGTTGTTTTTTTTCTTTTTACTTTTTTATATGTTTATTATTTTTGAGAGAGAGGAAGGGGGAGGGGCAGAGGGAGAGGGAAACACAGATTCTGAAGCAGGCTCCAGGCTCTGAGCTGTCAGCACAGAGCCCTACGTGGGGCTCGAACTCATGAACTGCATGATCATGATCTGAGCCAAAGTCAGAACATTCAACTGACTGAGCCACCCAGGCACCCCAGTTATTTTCTTTTTAAGAGTCTCATGCTCTACTGACTGAGCTAGCCGGGCCGTTATTTTCTTTTGAAAATAATATGTTTGTTTTCTTTGCTGTAGAACTGTGGCTGCTGAAGTCAGGAAGCAGATCTCTGGACAATACAGTGGTTCTCCCCAACTGCTCAAAAACCTCAACATTGTTGGCAATATATCCCATCATACCGCAGTAAGTAGTATATTTAAAATACGGATGTTACTGGTGTGTTACTGACGGGGCCATGACAAAATGGTGGAAAGACAAGAGCCAGTGGATTGTGTTCCATCAGTAGTCTCAGAAACTTATTTGTTGTGGGGCGCCTGGGTGGCTCAGTCGGTTAAGCGTCCGGCTTCGGCTCAGGTCATGATCTCACGGTTTGTGGGTTCGAGCCCTGCGTCAGGGTCTGTGCTGACAGCTAGCTCAGAGCCTGGAGCCTGCTTCAGATTGTGTCTCCCTCTCTCTCTGACCCTCCCCTGCTCGCACTCTGTCTCTCAAAAATAAATTAAAAAAAAAATTCAAAAACGAAACTTATTTGTTGCTACCCCTGTCTTTCCTGAAATTTGAGTTGGGGAGAGTGTTAGGAGGTGTAATACAGGTGTTGATTTCCTAGTCATATCTGAAGCTTTACATTCCGGATTTATCAACTCTGGAATTTTATAGTTAAGACTTCCCAGATCCAAGTTGATTCATTACAGGAACATTTAGGAATCTGTTCTAGAAATAGTTACCGAAGGCAATATTAGATAAATATGTGGATTTGTAGTATTGTGTGTCCCCTTTGATAGAAGGTATTATGCAGATTGAATCATTGCCTTAACCAGGTGCTCTGTCAGAGACATAAACATGTTTTCTTTTTTTTTAAAATATGTTTTATTTATTTATTTTGAAAATGAGGTGGGGAGAGGGGCAGAGAGAGAGGGCAAAAGAGAATCCTAAGCAGTCTCCATGCTGTCAGCACAGAGCCTGATGGGCTCCATCTCACAAACTGAGATCATGACCTGAGCGAAAATCAATCGTTGGATGCTTAACCCACTGAACGACCAAGTGTTATGCTTTCTTATTAAGGAAACTGGCATGAGCATAATCAATTTTGATTAAAAAATTGATAAAAACTCAGAGGCTTAACTGACTGAGCCACTATTAACACTTCATCTAGATCCTGAAGGATATCAAATATTGAAAAGAAAGATGATATGCCAGAATATAACAGTTTGATTGCCTTGTAATGACGTGTTTATAATGTTTGTGTTAAAATTTCTAAAGATGAAATTTACTTTTAATAAATTACATGCTGATCAGAGAAATTTCAGAATATATGATTTCTGGGTGATTTCAACATACATGGAGATGATTCTTTTAATACCCTCTCAGAATCTTGAACTCCTTTTCTGTGCTGATATCCTGTGTTCCGTATTATATTTCAGTTACTTGCTTTCATAGTCATACCTTAGATTTGGTCACTATAAATAATTGTAACCCCTTAATAATCTCAGTTTTATACTTCTTACTTTCTGGTTACTACTGCTTTTCTTTCTTGCTCTCTTGTATTGGTATAGTTGTCTCTCACCCCTACCAGAATCTAGAATCCATGATTTTACCGACTTTTTCCTGCCCCTCTCCTTTTGATGTTTTCTTTTCTTTCCTTACCAAACTTAAAATTATTTGTTGATTATTATAATTACTTTCTTGCATATACATACCCTTGACTTCCTTAACTTCTCATGTCATTGGCACACCCTCTGTGCTTTTCAGATCCATCTCTCTGTTTCATACCTGCACTTGTACAGCTGAGTGTGGCTGGAGAAAACATCATCCAATTGACTGGTCTCAGTTTATGACCACTCACTTACGATGGCTTTAACATTTCCAGGCAAATAGTGTATTTTCCTAGTCCATTCATCCTCCTGCTATTTTAGTTGATTTAATTCATGCCTCTTCTCCTAAACCCTAATCGCTGATTCCCATTTTCACTCCTAGGATGACTTGACTTCATATTGCACTTGTGAAAATTGAAACAGTCAGAAAAGAACTTCCACGTACTCCTACCAGCATTTGTGTTCACAGTCATTGTCTGTTCTCATGTAGTCCTGTTCACCTGTTACTCTAGATGAACTGCTCGCGAGCAAGAGGAGGGATTAGTCAATCCCTACTTCTCTGTTATTCAAATAATAGCACTTTAACAATTCCCCCTTCTCTTTTATTCCCTTTGCTCTCTATTTTCCTGATCATTCACATCAGTATATAAACATACTATTATTTCTCCCATTTAAAAAAATCCCGTTTTTTTGCCCTACATTTTTGTCCCCAGCATCCAGTATGTCTTGCTCTTCTTTGCAGCACAGTTCCTTCAAAGGATTCTCAGAACTTACTGACTGCAAGTTTTCTTCTTGTGTTCTCTCTGATAAAGTACTTTTTAAATTATGAGACTCTTTAAACA
Organism: Suricata suricatta; assembly: GCF_006229205.1. Lineage (NCBI taxonomy): Eukaryota > Metazoa > Chordata > Mammalia > Carnivora > Herpestidae > Suricata > Suricata suricatta. The sequence continues at coordinate 92,011,158 of NC_043707.1, forward strand.
TAAACAGAAATAGAAAGACTAGTGTAGACATTGCTATTTTCTTACTTAACCACAATGCTGTTATCACACTTTACAAAATTAACCGTAATTAATTTGGTATCATCTAATATACAGTACATGCTAAATTTCCTTGATTATCTCATAAATATCTTTTTGTGGTTGGTTTATTCAAATGGAGATCCACATAAAATTTATAGGTGGAATTTGGTCTTAGATCACTTTTGTTAAAATAAAGCCAAAAACAACAACCAAAGCAGTTTCTCCCTCCTCCCAATTCTTTTTTTTTCTTTTTAACTTTTTAATTAATTTAGTTTTTGAGAGCGAGAAAAAGAGGGAACAAGGTGGGGAGGGTTAGAGAGAGAGGTAGAGAGAAATCCCCAGCAGGTTCTGGGCTGTCCATGTAGAACCTGACGCAGGACTTGAACTTCTGAACTATGGGATCTTGACCTGAGCCAAAACCAGGAGTCAGATCCTTAAGTGACTGAGTCACCCCGGTGCCCCTGCCTCCCCCAACTTCTAACTCTGTTTGATTTTACGCCATTGACTTGTTGAGAAAATTGAATCAGTGGTCTTACAGAATTGCTTGCCTTTTGGATTTTATATTTGCTTTCTTGTAGATTTGTTTCTGTGTCATTTCCTATAACTGATTAGATTCTCGTTCAGTTTTTTAAAATTTCTTCCCTTATAGACTCATTTTTCTATCTCCTGTATTTCCTATAATTGATTAGATTCTTTTTTTTTAAACAGCCTTACTGAGTTTTAATTCACATACCAGACAATTCACCCATTTAATTTACAAAATCCCTGGATTTAATATGGTCACAGAAATATGCAACCATCCCCACAGGCAATTCAGAACATTTTCATCACCTCAAAAAGAAACTCTTCAGCTTATCACCCTTTTATCATCCTGTGCCCCAGCCCAAAACAATCTCTGATCAAATACCAGAATTTTTGATGGTGCACCAGAAAGGATTGAAAGAGATCTTAACACTAAATATGTCAAATTCCAGTGCAATGATTGTTGAAATAAGACAGTATCTTAACATTGCCTCTGAGAGGTTCTGTAGTGCTTCACTATTGCTTCTTATCACCCTTTAACCCTGTTTATTGCCCAGTCACTCTCTTTTATAATATCAGGTTGCAGTCTCTTCCCTTGGGTCAGTGAATACAGGATCTTTCCTTGGAGCCTTAAAAATTATTTATAATTGTAATCAGCTTATCACCACATTCCAGGACTAACTCAAGCATCTGTCTCTGATGGGCATCAGAGGGAGGGGAGATAGTTGTGTCAAAAATAAACTTGTTTCCATGATCTAAGTCTAGCTAATACCGCACCTGGAAAACCAGTGACCTGTATGAGTTTGGGAAACAAGATCATTTATTTATTCTGCATTTAGTGTTTTTAAGAGAGTATCCTAGCTTTCTTCCCTGCCCTAAGACTTACTCTTGATATGTTTGGTCATTCTTTGAGGGAAGATTAATTTAGAATTAGACATATGCAAGGACTCCCAAATTTTGTCTTTATTTTCAGTTAATATTCATTTGTGACACTTTGAATCCTGAAAGGTGTGCTGCCCTGGAAGTAATACCTGTGCGGAGAAGCATTGAATTAAAAAGATTTAAAAAAAGGTTGATTTAAATCTGTCCATCTGTGTGTCTGTATATCTGTCTGCCTATCTATCTTTTTGTATTGTATCTATCTATTTGTATTCTGGTAAACTCTACATAACAAAATTTATCATTTTAACCATTTCTAGGTGTACAAGTCAGTGGCATTAAGTACATTCCCAATGTTGTGCAATTATCACACTATTACCACTGTCCATTGCTAGAAGTTTTTCATTGTCCCGAAATGAAACCTTGTACTTATAAACAGTAACTCCCTGTTTTCCCCTCTCCCCAGTCCCCAGTTATCTTTATTCTATTTCTTTCTCTTAATTTGTCTCCTCTATGTACCACATAAAGTACAATCTTACAATATTTGTCTTTTTGTCTCTGGCGTATTTCACTCAGCAGTTTTTCAAAGTTTCATCCATGTTAAGATTGAAGAATATACCATTGTATGTGTACATCACATTTTGTTTATCCATTCATCTGTCGATGGACATTGGGTTGTTTCCAATTTTGGGCTGTTGGTAGTATTGCTGCTATGGATATGAGTGTACAAGTAATCTGAGTCTCGATTTGCAATTTTTGGGTGGAGTACATAGATATGGAATTAGTAGATCACATGTAATTCTCCTTTTTGGCATGATATTTTAACATTCAAAAGGCTTTCGAATTTCTCTATCTTCTCTCCTACACTTGTTTCCCAATGATGGATATGAACTAGTATCTTGTGTTTCTGATTTGCATTTCCCTCATTCCACAAATTTTATTATGTATTTTAATTTAGTTCAATGTATTTTTTAAATTTTACTTTTCAGACTTCTGTGACTCATGGGTTATTTGGAAGTGTATTATTTAGTTTCCAAGTGTTTGGAAATTTTCGTCTTTCTATTGCTAGTTTCTGATTTGATTATATTATGATCAGAAATGCACTCTGATTTCAGGTCTTTTAAATTTGTTGAGGCTGGTTTATGCCTGAGGATTTAGTTTGTCTTGGTATATGCTTTTTGGGGCTTTTCTTAAAAAAAGGTTTATTCTGTGAGGGAGGGAGCAAGTTGGGGAGGGGCTGAGGGGGGAAGGATAGAGAGAATCTCTCCCAGGGCTCAATCTCATGACCTTGAGATCAGGACCTGAGCTGAAATCAAGAGTTGGACACTTAACTGATTGAGCCATGCAGGCACCCCTATGCTTTTGGGGGTTTTGAAAAGAGCATTTATTCTGTTGTTGTCAGGTAGACTGTTCTATAAATGTCAGTTAAATCCTGTTAGTTGATGTTGCTGTTGAATTTTACCATATCCTTGTTGGTTTTCTCTTTGGTTGTCTATTAGTTGTTGAGAGAGATGTCTTGAAGTTTCCAGTTTTGATTGTAGATATGTCTTATTTTTCCTTTCAGTTCTATTAGTTTTTGCTTCACATAATTTATAGCTATTTAGTACATGCACCTTTAAGATTGCTTGTATTCATGTTGGATCATAGCTATTATCATCAGAAAAGGAACCCCCCCAGCCTTTTATAGTTTATTTATTTTGAGAAAAAGAGAGAGGGAGAGACAGCGTGCACAAACAGGGGAGGGTCAGAGAGAGATAGAGAAAGGGAGACAGAGTATCCCAAGCAGGCTCTGTGCTCCATTTTGCAAACTGTGAGATTATGACCTGAGGCTGAGATCCAGAGTTGGGCGCTTAACCAATTGAGGGACCCAGGAGCCCTGGTAATGGCCCATTTTATATACTACTTTTCTTTGCTCTGAAGTCTATTTTATCTAATATTAATACAGCTACTTCTGCTTTCTTTTGATTAATGTCTGTATGGTATATTTTCTTCCATTCTCCTATTTTAACTTCCTTATATTGCTTATTTGAAGTGAATATTTTATATACTGTATAGTATAGGTCATATTTTTAAATTCATGCTGCCGTTCTCTTTTTTTAAATTTTTTTTATGTTTATTTATGATTGAGACAGAAACAGAGCATGAGTAGGGGAGGGGTAGAGAGAGGGAGACATAGAATCTGAAGCAGGCTTCAGGCTCTGAGCTGTCAGCACAGAGCCAGATGCGGGGCTCGAACCCATGAACTGTGAGATCATGACTTGAGCTGAAGTTGGACACTTAACCGACTGAGCCACTTAGGTGCTCCATCTGCTGTTCTTTTTTGATTGGTGTATGTCGACCATTAACATTTAATGTTATTCTGCTAGGGCTTTAGTCTGCCGTTTTAATTTCTATTTGTTCTCTCTGTTTTTTGTTTTTCTGTTTTTTTTTCTTCCTTTGGGTTACCTGAACATTTTTAATAATTCCATTTTGATTTATCTGTATGGTGATTGATTGCATATCTTGTATAGCCTTTTTAATGGTTGCTTAAGATATTACATATACATAATTTAGTCACAGAACTGCTACTGACATTTTACCAGTTTGAGTGAAGTCTAGAACTTTTATGTACTTTTCCATCCCTTTACCCTTTATTGTGTTAAATGTAGACCTCCTCAGATACTATCCCCGCAGTACAAGGAAGAAGCGCCTTGTTATTACTGCATATGATAGATGTCCCTCTGTGGTCTCCACTGACACTGTGCAGGTAGAAAGCTCATACTTCCCTGTCGGTATGAAAATCACAGTTCCCTCCTCTTATTTCTGTGAAACCATGGTTGGTGGGGAGTGTTGGCTGCCTTGTTAAAACTTTGTGAGGGTGAAGTCTAGCTTCCCACTTGGCCTCGCTTGTATAGATACGGGTGGGTCCACAGTTTTTCACATAGTGTTTGGCTGCAGTAGAGTGTTTATTGTCTAAAACTTCTCTATTTTGCTTTGTTGCCCTTTCTTGGTCCTTTGGCTGAGAAGAACAGGATTTTGTTGGGGCTCCCGCCAACCCCACTTGGCACCATCTTCCTTGGTGTTTCTAGTTTGTGAGCTTTTCTAGCTACAAGTCTGGAGTACATAAGGCAAAAAGAAATTTTAGATAACTCACTGTTGTGCCATTCCTTGCATTCCTAGATCCCTGCTGATTTGCCTTTTTCTTTACCTTTTAGAGTCTTTTTTTATGTTGATTTTTGAGACCGCGCACGTGTGTGTGTGTGAGAGAGAGAGAGAGAGAGAGAGAGAGAGAGAGAGAGCGCGCGCGCACGAGCGAGCGAGCAGAGGAAGGGGAAAAAAGAGAGAAGGAGACAAGCTGAAGCAGGCTCTGGGCTCTGAGCTGTCAGCAAGAGTCTGACGTGGGGCTCGAACCCATGAATCATGAGATCATGACCTGAGCCAAAGTCAGAGGTTGAACCGACTGAGCCACCCAGGGGCCCCCTAGAGTCTTTTTTCTTTCAGTTTACTTATTTATTTTGAGATAGAGACCACACAAATGGGGCAGAGAGAGAGGGAGAGAGAGAGAGACAAAGAGAGAATCTGCACCAACACAGGTCTAAACTCATGAAACTGTGAGATCATGACCTGAGCCAAAACCAAGAGTCAGACATGTAACTGACTGAGCCAGCCAGGTGCCCCTGGAGTCTTCTGATGTTTGTTTTTTACAGCCTTTCCAGGATTTGTAGTTTTAATTAGTGGGAAGAGTAGGGACAAACGTATCTACTCCATCTGCCGTCAAGTGGAAGTGCATCCTCATGACTTTGAATATTTAACACTTTGTTATATGCTAACTGGCCATTCCTGTATCTTCCTTTGTGAATGTCTTATCACCTTTTCTCCCCCATTTGAGAGGTAGTTTGTTCTGTTATTATTGAGATGTTGGACTTCTTTATATATTCTAGTCACCGGTCCCTTGTTAAATATGTTTTGTGAATATTTTCTCTTAGTGTGTGGCTTGCCTATTCATTTTCTTAACTGTCTTTAGAGGTTTCAGATTTTTCTTTTATGATTATTTCTGTGTCATGTGTAAGAAACTTGCTTACTCCCAAATCATGAAGATGTTCTCATATGTTTCCTTTTAGCAGTTTTATGGTTTTAATATTTGTATTTATGTCCATGATCCATCTCAATTTAAGTTTTGTATATGTTGTGATGTAAGAATGGAGATTCATTTCCCCCGATATAGATACCCAGTTTTTCAACAATTATGGTTGGAGAGTGTTCCATTTCCCTATTGAATTGCTGCCTTTTCTATATTAAGAACACCATGATAATATATTATATACTTGAGAGAATAGATAGCTAAGATAGAATGCTCATGAGAGAAAACCCATGAATTTAAGAGCTTGAAGACCTTCTTTCCTCCTCCCTTTTTTAAATAGGCTCCATGCCCAATGTGGGGCTTGAACTCACAACTCTGAGATTGAGAGTTGCCTGCTCTACCAACCTAGCCAGCTAGGCACTCCTTAGAGACCCATTTTAAAATTTTGCTCACTCATTTGTGGCTACTTTATTTTCAGAAGTTGTTTGACTTCTTTGAGCACAAATGCCTTTATTTGTAGAATTGAAATACTGTTTATCTTTTACAGGGTTTAGGAGAGTTTGAATGAAAACACGTATAATGATGATAATAGATACTGTCTTTGAGTGTTTATGATATGCTAGTCACTTGTTATTTTACTTAACTCTCTTTGAAGTGTTGCTTTACCTGTTGCTCGCTGTTCAGTCCAACGCAGCATAGATTAATGTACCCTCTATGTAGTTACATGTACCTGCAAGTCTCCGTCTTTTCACACAGTTGAACATCTTGAGAAATTACATGTTCATATTTTCATTGGTCCACAACTGCACATTTGTTATATAACTCTTCATAGTTTTGCTTGAGTATGTTTTCTTGTGTCGGATAGGAAGTAGAGTATCTTATTAAAAAGTATAATTTCAGTGTGGCTAAGGAATTACATGAATATTCTATTAATTGCTAATAGATACTTTTACTATTAGTTTTCTGTGACTGCTGGAACAAATTACCACAAACTATGTGGCTTAAAACAACAGCAGTTTATTCTCTTATAGTGCTAGAGTCCAGAGTCTGATATCAGTTGACAGAAATTAAGTCTTCAGAGGCTCCCTTCAGAATCACTTCCTTGCCTCGTTCAGATTTTGGTGGCTGCCTGAGGCCGTATCACATCTGTCTAAGGCCAGAATCTTCAAATTTTTCTCTGCTGTGTCTTCATATGGCTTTTCTCTGTTTGTGGCCCAAATCACCTCTCTCTTCATATGACGATATATATGGTTGCAGTTAGGACCCACTCATATAATCCAGGATAATACCCCCATTTTAATATCCTTAATCATATCTTTAAATACCCTTTTATTTGCATTTATTTATTTATTTGTTTATTTATTTATTATCATCTAAGGTCCATGGGTTAGGATGTGGATATCTTTGGAGGGCCATTTTCAGCCTACTGTAGACTGGTTTATGTTGTTTTACTAGAATAATCAATAACCATAAGAAAAGCACTGCTTAGAAACTTAGCAATGACAATTTCAAAGATCTAAAAAACAAAAAAAGAATCCTTACAAAGAGCATTTTGTCACTGTATTCTAAAACTGTTAATTATCTTTGCTAATTTTATGTGAGGGGAATGGGCAAAATCTAAGCCAGAAGATTATAGTATGGTCCAAGTAGAAGGTGGCCAACACTTTGTGATTTCTTTAGTGCATCTGGCTGAATCTCTGCTGACATTTTATTTTATACTTTTTTTTAATATTTATTTTTGAAAGATAATGAGAGAGGGAGGAGAAGAGTGAGAGGGGGACAGAGGATCTGAACCCGACTCTGTGCTGACAGCACAAACCCATGCAAGGCTCAAACTTACCAACTGTGAATTATGACCTGAGCTGAAGTCAGATGCTCAACTGACTGAACCACCAAAGTGCCCCTTATTTTATTTTTTAAAATGTTTATTTATTTTGAGAGTGACACAGTGTGTCGGCAGAGAGAGAGGGAGAGCCCAAGCAGGCCCTGAGCTGTCAGCACAGAGTCTGGTGTGGGGCTTGATCTCAGGAACTGTGAGATCATTACGCTGAAAATAAGAGTCTGGTGCTTAACAGACTGAGCTACCCAGGCACCCCTCTGCCGACATTTTATTTATTTATTTACTTTTAAATATTTTTTATTTATTTTTGAGAGACAGAGACAGCATGAACAGGGTAGAGTCAGAGAGAGAGACACACACAGAATCTGAAGCAGGCTCCAGGCTCTAAGCTGTCAGCACAGAGACCGATGTGGGGCTTGAACCCACCAACCGTGAGATCATGACCTGAGCCAAAGCTGGATGCTCTACTGACTGAGCCACCAGGCACCCCATCTGCCGACATTTTAGAAGTAACATTTAGAAATGACTACAGGGGCGCCTGGGTGGTTCAGTCGGTTAAGCCTCCGACTTCGGCTCAGGTCAGATCTCACGTTCGTGGGTTCGAGCCCCGCATCAGGCTCTGTGCTGACAGCTAGCTCAGAGCCTGGAGCCTGCTTCTGGTTCTGTGTCTCCTCCTCTCTCTGCCCCTCCCCCTCTCATGCTCTGTCTCTCTCTGTATCAAAAATAAATAAAAAATTAAAAAAAAAAAAGAAATGACTATAACAATAATAAATTTCCTTTCCTTAAAGGTAAAAATGTTTACATCCCCCTCTTCTTTTCTACTCACCTCTCACACCCACCTCTCTTTTAAAATAGGTGCCCCTTACTGAAGCAGTGGATCCAGTGGATTTGGAAGAATACCTCATCACTCATCCTTTAGCTGTGGATTCTGGGCCCTTCAGGGATTTGATTGAATTCCCTCCAGATGATATTGAAGTTGTTTATAGTCCTAGGGACTGTAGAACTCTTGTTTCAGCTGTACCTGAAGAAAGGTAAGGAGACATTTACCTATTTTTGGCTTTAGTGTAACTGTGGAAAGGTCACCTTTCTTCATTTTACTTACATCCTATTCTTGTGGTGGTGGTGTTTCCTACTGTGTAAACAAGAACTGATCAAATTCACAAACATCAGTACTTTCCTTACTAAGTTACTAATGTATTTTCTTTTTTGATATAGTGAAATGGATCCCCATGTTAGAGATTGTATAAGAAGTTATACAGAAGACTGGGCAATTGTGATCAGAAAGTAAGTCATATGTTTATTATAACCTTAAAAAATATTGAGGAGGATCTATAAATATATTAAGGTAGATTAATAATAATTTTGAGAGCTGGGGCACCTGGGTGGCTTAGTCGGTTGAGCTTCCAACTTCAGCTCAGGTCATGATCTTCTGGTTCATGAGTTCAAGCCCCACATCAGACTCGCTCCTGTCCATGCAGAGCCCACTTCATACTCTCTGTCCCTCTCCTACTTGCTGTCTCCAAAAAATAAATAAAACATTAAAAAATAGTAATTATGAAACCTGAAAATTCATATAAAAAGAGTTGAAGAAGCGAAAGAAGACTGTTTTGTATATAGATATTTTCTCCTTAGGAGTTCTACAATTACTACTGCTTACTTTCATTTACTTTCCTTATAAAACAATATGTTTGTCAGTAGTATTTCTGTATTATCGTATATCATTGATAACTAATAATATATAATTATAATTATAGTCTAATTCTTTTGGGAATTCATGAGTAGGTATTGATGAATAGCTTGCATTTCTCAAAAAGAATCCAGTTTATTGAAACTTAAATAGTTAAGTTAAATTGAATAGCCTGTTTTCCAGATCAAGCTATTTGAAAGGTCTCTACCCTTTAGTAACTAAATATTTATAAGTCCATCACCTGTACATCTAATCAGGTAAATATTTTTAAAGAATAATGTTTTGTTTTTTCACAAAATTTATTTTTCTGATGGATGGTGTTTGAGATATCAAGTCAGAATAAGAAATAAAAGTAAGTTTCCTTTGCTAATTTTAATTTGTGTAATGAAGAGTCTTCATACTGAAAATTTTTAGCCTTATTTTATTTTTCTAAAGGAAATATAATGACTGAAGTAGTCGAGAATTCTGTTATGAAATAGTTTTCAGAAATGAAGTTATATGTGCGAAATTGTACTGGCAATAGTGATGCATCCTTTGCTTATTGTTTTGCCCTTATGGCTGCTGTCTTATTTCACTGAGTTTAATATTATGCTAGGCATCACTTGGGGATACTGCTGACATGCTTTTTAGTTTTAGTGTGACCTAATAAAAGCACAGTCTGCTACCTTTTATAAAGAAGAGCTGTTGTTATGAACTTAGAATTTTGATAGTATTTCCAGGACTAGATTTTAGACATTACTGAAGAAAACTATTTCTCTGTCAGATAACTCAGAAATCTTTACTTCTATTTAAATGGAATGTGTATTAGAAACTTCTAATCAGAAATTTTAATATAAAAAGAATAGTTGTAAAACATGTTAATCACAGAATATGGAGTCAGCTATTTAACTCTCATCTTGGGGTGCTGACCTTGGTTTAGACAAGAGGGTAAGGTAGTTAACATTTTTGAGTACTTAGTATGTGTCAGGCATTTTATTGGGCACTTTACACTCATCTCAGTTAAGGTTCTAACAGATACGATAGCGCAGGCTCAGAGCAGTTAAGTAATGTCTTTGAGGTTCCACAACCAGAAAATGGAATGGTCAGGAGCATCAGATTCTAATGCTTACATTTTTTCTGCTCCATCGGATATTATTTATTATCGGCAGTAGTAAATGACAAGGGGGTACTTTTGTTGGACTACAAGTTTTAAAGTATCTCTGAAAGATAGAAGATAGGTGTGATTGGAGCATGAAAAGAAACCATAGTGCAGAATAATCTAAGGAGAAGATATATGCAGAAGCCTCGGTAGCGCTTTAAGCTCAGAAGCAGTGAATTCAGGCAATAGACAGGAGACCTGGGTTGACATTTGGTTACTTTGAAATCCCCTGTACCATGGTTGTACAGGAGTGGTTAGAGAGGTATCTGCCTCGTTTTTAGAGCATCTATTATGGGATCTTGAACTGATAATATAGTGGCCAGGGTGGACATGCCATGGAAGAAGAAGGACCAACCCCCTCATAGCTGGAAGAGTAGATACTGGCAGATTCTGCCTGACAGCATGATTTACCTTTTCTCTACAACCACTGGATGTGGGCCGAGTGAAGCAGATACAGTGTTTCCAGGCAGATATGGGGCCACAAAATTTAAAATGAGCACAGAACCCAAAATTGCCAACTATTTGATAAAGACCAGCATGTTTCAAACAATTTGTCAAACTACAAATAATGGAATTAACAATTTAAAGTTGGCAGTAGAGGGGTGTGTGGGTGGCTCTGTCAGCGGAGCGTCCAACTTTGACTCAGGTCATGATCTCATGGCTCAAGAGTTTGATCCCCTCTGTGTCAGGCTCTGTGCTGATGCTCAGAGGCTGGAGCCTACTTCAGATTCTGTCTGCATCCCTCTCTGCCCCTCTCCTGCTTGGGCACTGTCTCTCTTTCTCTCTCTCAACTATAAATAAACATTAAAAAAATATATATATCCTCAAGGAGACATGAAAGGATATGGTAATCAGGTAGAAATCAACTAGTTGTCTTTGGAAATAAATATTGTATTCAGTGAAAAAATATAAAAAAAACTCAACAGATGGGCTTAATGCAAAGTGGACATGACTGAAGGGTGGAATAGTAAGCTATAAGATGAAACCATGCCATTTTTCTATAATTCACTGCAGAAGGATAAAAGAACAGAGGGGACTTCATTTATTTATTCATTCAGCAAATAGTTTATGGGTCTAGTATGTGCCAGGCACTCTACAAAGCAGCGATGATACAGCAGTCCAAAAAACTCAACTGCTGGCCCTCGTGGAGGTTACTTTCTGTTTGGGTTTAAGGGGAATGGACAAGAAACACACACAGATAAATATATAATAGGTATGGTGGAGGTAATTCTTACGGAGGAAAAAACGTAGGGTGAGTGGGATAGGGAGACCCAAGAAAGAGGGTCTAAATTTCCTACTTTGTAGAGCTGATCAGAAGAGACCTTACTGATAAGGTGAATTTGAGCCAAGACCTGAAGGGAGTGAGGGAGTGAGCCCTCTGGATTTCAGGGGGAAGAGTGTATTAGGCAGAGGGAAGAACAGCATATGCAAAGGCTCTGTATTGGAAGCATGGTAGGGGTGTTCAAGGCATAGCAAAGAGGTCAGTGGGACTGGAATAGAATAAATGAGAGAGAGAATGCCGAGATACGAGGTCAGAGCAATAGTGGTGTGTGTGTGGGGTTGGATGGGTAATCATGTAGAGCCTTATAGCAACCAACTAGAGGTCACAGTGATAATTTAGAAGAGTATTGATTGGGCCACCTGGGTGGCTCAGTTGATCAGGCATTTCACTCTTAGTTTTGGTTCAGGTCATGATCTCACGGTTCATTAGTTCAGGTCCCATGTTGGGCTCTGTGCTGACAGCATGGAGCCTGCCTGGGGCTCGCTCGCTCTCTCTCTCTCTCTCTGTCTCTCTCTGTCTCTGTCTCTGTCTCTGTCTGCCCCGAACCCCCACTCCTTCTCTTGCTCTCTAAATAAATAAATAAACTTAAAAAGAAGCTTTAAGAAAAAAAGAATATCGTAAATCATGTCATTCTTCTCACCTCTTTTGAATTTATACGGTCAATTTTTTAGGTCATAAAGGAGGCAGAATGCAACACATTTATTAGAGCAACTTAGATATGCAACCTCACAAATTAAGGCACTTTAAACATTTCGTGAAAGATTAAAACATCTGCTTTTGAATAATACTTTTTATGTTATTAAATTGAGTGTCTTTATTTTAGTTCTTCCAGAGGATGCTGTCTTATATTTTGCAATTATACAATGATATGAACATCATGTAGCTGCTATTTTAATATCTTTAGTAACAAGACACAATATGAATGATTCATTTCAAGTGTGATTCTTTACTATTTCATAAATTCATTGGTGGCAAGAAGCTTATCATCCTCTGGTAATCATGATTGTTTTTGCTCCAATTAAAAATTTCCCCATCTGGACTATATGAGGTGTGGAACAGTAATTGCTCTTGGATCTTAGTGTCTGTTTAATGCTCTTGGATATTGGGTTTTTAGGCAAGATGTTTACATTAATTTAAGAGTTATTCTATGTCTAATACATATATTATTTAACAATATATGCTACATAATATATGTATACAGTGGTGGAGATCTTGCTGTTTCCATTTTAAAAGTCTGCAGCTTTAGGGGCACATGGGTGACTCAGTCGGTTCAGCATTTGACTTTGGCTCAGGTCGTGATCTCACCAAGTTCAAGCCCCATGTTGGGCTCTGTGCTGACAGCTCAGAGCCTGGAGCCTGTTTCAGATTCTGTGTCTCCCTCTCTCTTTGCCCTTACTCCCTAATGCTCTTTCTCTCTCTTTCAAGAATAAAAAATAAACATTAAAACAATTTTTTTTAAAGTCTGCAGCTTTAGCTTGTTTAAGATCATGTACATATAATGAGATATAGGAACTTTTTTGGCTATTTGAATTTTAAGATTCAGTGCCTTATATTTTTCTGCCTTTAAAAAATTTATGTTGTTATGAATGTGTATATATTTTCTACTCTCTCATTTTATTCTTTAACCTGGGTTCTCATTACTTCTTTTTACTGAAAAGAAAAAAAATTCTCTGAATTGAAAGTACAACTTAAGTTATACATAGTTATACATGGAAAGAAGGAGAATATGATTTACTTCTGGAATCTCGTAATCTCTCTGTTCTCTAGTTGGAGTAACAGAACTGTGAATGGAAGTCTTCCTAATCGGTTACTCTGGTTAAATGTTTCACACCATCAAAACTGCTGGGATGTATTCTTATTAACGTAAAGAAATAATACAGAGAGTATTAGGCTTATTACAATATGATGAAAATGAAAAATTTCCCAAAACTGATATGTATTTAACTATTTTATTTTGAATAGATATCATAAACTGGGAACAGGATTTAACCCTAATACATTAGATAAACAGAAAGAAAGGCAAAAAGGTTTGCCAAAACAGGTCTTTGAATCTGATGAAGCTCCAGATGGCAACAACTACCAGGATGAGCAAGTAATACTTTTATTTTTAAGTGATAACAAGAAATTATTTTAAAGCAGTTTATTTTTTAATTTCTTAATTAACATATTTATATCTAATGTTTTGCATGACAGGATGATCTTAAAAGACGTTCAATGTCAATAGATGATACTCCAAGGGGTAGCTGGGCCTGCAGTATTTTTGACTTGAAAAATTCACTTCCTGATGCTTTGCTTCCTAATTTACTTGATCGAACGCCCAATGAAGAAATAGACCGTCAGAATGATGACCAACGGAAATCGAACCGCCACAAGGAGCTCTTTGCTCTGCACCCATCGCCAGATGAGGTATAGGTATTTGTATAGATGATTGTTTAGATAGATATTTTGGAAGTATCACATCAAGTATTTGAATAATACAGGGAATATAACTTAACTGAAATATAGATATAATTTTTAGTAAATGAAATATATATATTATGCTTAATATATAACAGTATAATTTCTGTGAATTGAGCACATTTAGGATCTAATGACATCTGTTTGTATGTGAGTTGGTCCTTATTTTCTAGGTTCAGTTGTGAAGACTAAAAGTATTAGTTTAATAAAATAAGTTAATAGAAAAATTACAAAGTGTTGTATGATAAGAATGTTCATTTTTGTATTGCTTGTCAATTTGTAGGAAGAGCCAATAGAACGACTTAGTGTCCCTGATGTGCCCAAAGAACATTTTGGTCAGAGACTTCTTGTAAAATGTTTATCTCTCAAGTGAGTATTTATTTTGTTTACTGTATAGCTTTTAGTTTTCAAATAATATTTTGAGTATTAGTACAACAAAATCCTAGTAGATTTTATGCTTGTATTTGTGTCCTTTTGAGCAGTATTGTTTTTCTCTACATAATTTTAAATGCTACTAAGCATTAAAACTGTGTATGAAGGTGAACTTAAGATGACTTTTTGTCACAGCTCTATAATTAGTCTTAAAATGGAAAAAAATTTGCTAAATTTCTTGTGTTTACCAGACACTGTACTCGACTTGGGGAATATAAAGGCGTGAAGTATATTTTCCCTTAAAGACTTGATTATACATTTGTTACACGGTAGGCTTTGTGGGTTTTTTGAAGATTTTAAAGTATATATATATTTGTCTTTATGTAAAGAAGTTAAATGACTTCTGATCTAATGTCATTGAAGTTATAATGTCTTGAATTTATGTTCTTCACAAAGTGCTTTACTTTATTTTAATTTCTATTTTAATTCACCCTGTCTTCAGTATAATTCTATAAGGTAGATATTTTTTTCCTTTGACAAGTGAGGAAACCAAGATTCAAAAGCATTAGGGGAAACGACCTGGCTGGCATGCTCATTGTTTTGCACTCAGTAACTGAAAAAATAAAACAAAACCCCTCTGTGCTCTTTTCATTATATTATCTTAATATTATAGTTAGTTATTAATTCTGACTTAAGAAAAAGGAAGTTTTAATACTTAGAACTTCCTAAAAGTGGTCATGGGGACAGACCACTTCTTTGTCTGGATAACTTGGACAGTTTTCTATATTTAGTTAGATTTATCTAGAAATCTGTTAGAGCTTTAGTACCTTGTGTCTTTTGAATATCAAGATAGCTAATGTAAGTTCTTATAATCATTTTTTGTTTTTATTTTTTTGATAGCTTTATTATGGCATAATTTACATATAAAATTCACCCTTTTGAAGTCAGTGGTTTTTGTTTTTATTTATTTAAAAATTTTAATTCCAATATAGTTCACATATAGTATTATATTATTTTCAAGTTTTACTCCTTCCCCTATTTCACCCATCCTCTTTCCCTGTCCACCTCCCCTCTGGTAACTGTTTGTCCTCTGTAGTTAAGAGTCTGCTTTCTGGTTTGAAATCATATGGGTTTTGTCTTTTACTGATTGAATTATTTCACTTAGCATTATATTTTCTGTAACTTTCTTCTCGTTCACTTCTCTCATGACTTGCTGGTTTTCTTTGGTGATATACTTGGATCCCTAGCTCTTTATTTTTTGCATATCTATTACTGGTTTTTGATTTGTGGTTACAATTAGTTTGTGTGTGACATCTTATACACAAACAGGTTATATCAAGTTGATGGTTACTTGAGTATGAATCCATTCTTTACCATCCCCGGCCGACATTTATAAAAGGTGTCATGCTTTACATTTTTTTTAATTTTGTGAATCCCTTGCTTGAGTTTTACAGATATATTTAATTTTACCTCTGTAATGCTTCCTACTTTTCTTACTCCTGCTTATGGTCTTTCCTCTCAAAGAATCCCCTTTAAAATTTCTGGTAGGCCTAGTTTAGTGTTCATGAATTCCATTAACTGTTGTTTGTCTGGGAACCTCTTTACTCTAATTCTATTCTAAATGATAGCCTTGCTGGATGAAGTGTTCTTGGCTGCGGGTTTTTTTCTTTCAGAACTTTGAATATATCCTGCCATTCCCTTTGGATTGCACAGTTTCTGCTGAACAAGTGGCTGGTAGCCTTATGGGGTTTTCCTTGTATGTAATTGTTTTCTTTTCTCTTGCTGCTTTTAAAATTCTCTGTTTATCACTGCTTTTTGCCATTTTAATTACAGTGTGTCTTGGTATGGACCTCCTTGGGTTGATTTTGTTGGGGGCTCTCTGTGCTTCCTCAATCTGGATTTTTGTTTCCTTCTCTAGATTTGGGAAGTTTTCAGCTATTATTTTTCAAATAAATGTTCTATCCCCTTTCCTGTTTCTTCTTCTGGGATCTCTAATGTGAATGTTATTATGCTTGACGGTATGGCTGAGTTCTCTAAGTCTCTCATCATTTTTTATTATTTTTCCCCCCCTCTCTCCTATTCAGCTTACTTGCTTTCCATTTCTCAGTTCTACAGGTCACTAATCCTTTCTTCTGTTTCCTCTAGTCTCCTATTTATTCCATCTAATATATTTTTAGTTTTAGTTACTGGGTTCTTCATCTCTGATTGGTTCTTTTTTATGTTTTCTATCTCTTTGTTACGGGTCTCACTGAAGTCCCTCCACTCTTTCTCAAGTCCTGTGAGTATTTTTATGACCATTACTTTAAATTCTCAGTCCGTCATATTACTTATCTCAGTTTCGTTTAGCTCTCTTTTGTCCTGTCTTCTCATTTGTGACAATTTCTTCTGTCTCCTCATTTTGTCTAACTCTCTGTGTCTGTTTCTCTGTGTTAGGAATGTCTGATATGTCTCTGGCTCTTGCAAGTAGTGGCCTTAAGTAGTGGCCTTCTAGAACCCGGTGATTCAGGGGTCTCCTATGTGTGATTCAGGTGTCCTGTCATGGCTGAGCTGCTTTTGCCTTTAGTTTGTCATTTGTGATGGTTCTCTTTGCCTCTGGTGGACAGGGTTTGATCCTTGTGTTGTTTATGGGCGAGTCTAGGGTCACCGTGGGTTTAAGTTGAGTCAGACTAGTCTTTTGCTAGAGATGTAGTAGCACTGAACTGTAGGACACTTTCCCTGTGCTGTCATCTAAGAAGCTACCGTTGGTGGACAAAGCCTGCAGTCGGATCAGCTTTCTGTCCCCAGCCCACTGCTTGGACCACAAGGGTACTGGTGTGTTTGGTTATTTTTTTCTCTCCCCAGGGTAGGAGTCACTTTGTAGTAGTGTCGGCCCCTATCAGGGCTGCCTGCACATGGTCAGGCTTGTGGCACCGCTTTGGATGGGTACCGCCAAGAGATGTTGCAGGGGGCAGGTCTGCAGGCACTCCTGGCCTCTCTGATTTTCAAAGTCACACGTTATGGGGATTAGTCTACCCTCTGTGGGTTCCCTGTGCCTGGGGTGCTTGTTGTGAGGGTCTTGTTGTTTTCATCTTTCTGCCCCTGCTGTTTCTTTCCCTCCTGTGGACAGTCCTGCAGGTTCATTTAGCTCCTAACCTGTTTCTGCCCTTCCTCCTTTCTTTGATTTGGCCTCTTTCTCTACATTTAGCTGTGGAGAGTCTGGTCTTTGGTTTGGGTTATTTACACCTCTGCAGGTGTTATCTATGGGAGGAGGTGAGCTTAGACTTTCCTACTCCTCCATCTTCCCTGGAAGTCTAACATCAGTGGTTTTTGGTAAATTCAGAGTTGTACAGCTATTACTAGGACTAATTCTGGACCATAGTCATCACCCCAGAGAGAAACTTCATACTTGTATTAGTTTGTTCAAACTACCTTAACAAAATACCATAGACTGAGTGGCTTAAACCACAGAAATTTATTTTCTCACAGTGCTAGAGTCTGGAAGTTGAAGTTCAAGGTGTTGGTAGGATTGGTTTCTGATGAGGGCTCTCTTCTTGGTTTGTAGATGGCCATCTTCTTCTTGTTCCCTGACATGGCTTTTCTTTGTTCCTGCATGAAGAGAGAAAGGTCTCTGGTGTCTCTTTCTCTTTTAATAAACACACCCGTCTTTTGGGCTTAGGGTCCCACCCTTATCTTGTCAGTAGTATATTTTAGTAGGCCTCTGAGTGATTAAAAATTGACTTTTTGGGGGCACATGGGTGGCTCAGTCGGTTAAGCATTCAACTCTTGATTTTGGCCCAGGTTATGATCTCATGGTTTGTGAGATCGAGTCCTGTGTCAGACTCTGCCTGACAAAGCGGAGCCTGCTTGGGATTCTGTCTCTACCATTGTCTCTACCCCTCTCCTGCTCGTGCTGTCTCAAAATAAATATATATATTTTAAAAATAGCCTTTTTAGGGGCGTCTGGGTGTTTCAGTCAGTTGAGTGTCTGACTTTGGCTCAGGTCATTATCTCGTAGTTTATGAGTTTGAGCCATGTATTAGGCTTGCTGCTGTCAAGCTTAGAGTCTGCTTCAGATCCTCTGTCCCCATCTCTCTGTCCCTCCCTTGTTCTCTCTCTCTCTGTCAAAAATAAACATTTAAAAAATTAAATTAAATAAATAAAAAATTGCCTTAAAATTTCTTTTTGAATTCTCAACATTTCAAATAAATGAGTGAAGAAAAAAAAAAGCAACCTTTTTGGCAGCTTGGTAACCAGTGAGTATTTGGTGCTTAAATAGTATCTTGACAAATTTAAGCACGTGTATGTTTGGTTGCATAGGAGTAACATAGTATGCTTTTTTTGAGTTTTCATCTAAATGTATGAGGAGTATGCATTGAAAAACAGAAAAGAAAAGAAAATACAACTATGGTAGTCCTTTGTATAATGCAAGAGCCTTTTGAAACACTAAAATCTCATTTAAAATATTCCTGTCATGCATTAGTAGCTTTTCTTAATGTGAAGCCTACTGGTTGTTGCCTCAAGACTTTGAACCTTCGTTCATCATACTAACCGTAGGGGTCTTTAAATACTGTCCAAGAATATCATAGGGAAAGTTATGCATGAAATTTATGGTGGTAAACTATAAAATGGGATACTAATTTTCTGAATAAGCTGTTAACGTTTCTCTTATCTTTGATCCATTTTGCTTATTTTTATCTGAATCTAAAATTTATATGAAAATGCAAAGGGCTATAAGGCAGGGCAGTTTTGAAGCACATTACAAAACAAAATAAATACTAATACTTAGGATGAAGCTACAATAAGCTAATTAGCTACTAGGAAGCTAATGAAGACAGTACAGCACTGATACACAATTAGAAAAATTGTCCAGTGGACCAGGGCTGGAACTAGACCTAGATGTGGATTTTTGACTTATGGTTAAAGTGGCACTCCAGTAGTCCCCCTCCTCTCCAGGTCTTGTTACCCGTGGGCAGCTGCTGTCTAGATGCAGATGATGAGCCTTCTGACTTATCATCAGAAGATCAGTAGTAGCATAACCCTGTGTCACAATGTCTGCATCATTTACCTCAGTGAATCTCATATGTAGATTTTTTTATCATGTCATATCATTGTAAGGAGGAGGATGAGTATAATACAATAAATTATTTAGAGAGAGACTTCATTCACATATCTTTTATTATAGTATGTTGTGTTTTATTATTATTGTTGTTAATCTCTTCCTGTGCTTTATCACAGATAGTGTATATATTGGAAACAACATAGTATATATAGGTTTTAGTACTGTCCACAAGGTTTCTGGCACCCGTGGGAGGTCTTAGAACATATTTTTTGCAGACAACTATATAGATAGTTGGGAAAGGTAATCTTTTCAATAAATTGGCAGGATAGTTGGGTATCTGTGTCTGTTTCTCTTTCTGTCATACAGAGGGAGAAGAATTTCAATACATTCACTTGACAGAGCCTCCTTATACAGAATGCATAAAGAAGTATAAATAAATGAGGAAAATGTCAAACAAGTATTAAAAAATGATTCAAAAGATGATATCTACATGGTCATAAATAGATAAAGAGATACATATTAAAAGTCCAGTGTGATATCAATACCCACTGAAGTTGCAAAATCAGAGTAACAGTAACAAGTTACAGTTTATACAGTAGGCTTTCTAGAGGTTGAGTCATTTAGACTATTCTTTTGGCTTCTGGGTTGGGTTCCATTAAGAGAGACATCAGCAGGAAGTCAGAGGGCAGAAGAGAGTGAGATCAGTGGTATTTATTCCCTTTGACTCATTCGCTGCTAGGTCATGTTGATTGGTTGCCTCCTTCTCCCAAGGTTAGTGTTTCTGTGAAAAGCCCTCATATACCTGTTCTTTCTCAGCTTTGGTTCACCACTTCTGAGGTCTTCTTTTAGTTCCAGGATTGGGAATGACTCCTTGCTATGGTTGTCCCCAGAGGATTGTTTCCTTTCTAGTTGTTTTTCCTAAATCTTATCCAAATCTTTATGAATCCCCCTTTATTAAACTCAACCCAATATGACTAAATGTTATCTCCTATAAAGACATTGATAGTTTTATGATAAAAAAAATGAGCAAAGTAGAACAGGGTTTTTATAACCTTGGCACTATTGACATTTTTGTCTGGATGATTCTTTGTGGTCAGGGGCTCTTCTGTACAATGCAGAATGTTTAGCCACAGTCCTTGCCTCTCTACTCACGAAATACCAGTAATACTCCTGCAGTAATGATAACCTAAAATGCTTCCAGACATTGGCAGATTTTGCCTCTTGGGGGCAAAATCATCCTTTATTGAGAACCACTACTCTAGAGATTTAGTTCACCTCATGTTACATACTATTTCTTTTTTTTTTTAAATGTTTTAAATTAATTCATTTATTTTGAGTGAGTGAGAGAGAGAGACAGACAGACAGAGAGAATGTACTAGTCAGGGAGGGACAGAAGGAGGTAGAGAGAGAATCCCAAACAGGCTCCATGCTCATTACAAAGCCTGATGTTGGGGCTTGACCTCACAACTGTGAGATAATGACCTAAGTTGAAATCAAGAGATGGATACTTAACTGACTGAGCCACCCAGGTGCCCCACATATTATTTCATTCATCAAATAGTTGCTAAGTGTTTACTGTATGTAAGTCAAGTTCTTGGAAGTGAAATTAGGCGTCTTGATTTAAGCATACAGTTATAAAATACATTTTGACATATTCAAATAGTGAAAATTTGTATTCCAGCATTAAAAAGTATGGTTAGAGTCCTATTTATGACAGGGAAATATATCCATAACATATTAAGTTGAAAAAGCAAACTACTAAATATACAGTGACACACTTCACTTAAAAAAATCCATTTACCAAGTACAGTTATACATAGACAAGAGTCTAGATGGATAGGCACTGAAACTGTTAATTTTGGTCTCTCCATGTGGTGGAATTTTGTATGCTCCTGTATTTCTCTGAACATTTTAATGTGTCTTCTTAGTTTTTTACATTGAACATATGAGATTACTTAATGGGGGTAGTGGTGGAGTTAGACTGGAAGATGTACTTGGAAAAGTGTATCAGAAGGAAGGGGAGCATAGATGGTATAGCACAGATGTAGAAAAGTTAAACTAATTGCTTTTTTTCTTAAAGGTTTGAGATTGAAATTGAACCTATTTTTGCAAGTTTGGCTTTATATGATGTCAAGGAGAAGAAAAAGGTAAGATTATATGATTTGAACATAGTCTTTTGTTACAGTCCTGGGTTTCAGAAGCTTGTTTTCAAGTTGTTTTATAAGATAAATAACAATTTTTTTTAAGAGTTGCTAAACATGGATTATTTATTTTTTTAAAGTTTATGTATCGAGAGAGAGTAAGAGAGAATGAGCAGAGCAGGGGCAGAGGGAAAGGAGGGGGAGAGAGAGAGAGAGATTAAACAAATCGCAAAAGCAACTTTCTTTAAAATTAAGAAAAGGTTTATATGAGAAAAGCATTTTAGGCAAACGATTTATACAAGAGTAGAATCAGTACAAAGATTTGTTGATGCAATTTAAAAATTCACACTAGCTTAAAAGACCATTTATATATGCCTGAAATCTTTTCTCTTAAATGCTGCTTTAGTTTTACCATTGTATTTTTATTACACTTAAGGAGTCTTTTAGAGAGCTGTCTCATGCAGCATTGTTTTAAATGTTTGTTTATTTTTGAGAGAGAGAGAGAGAGAAAGAGGGCATGAATGGGGGGAGGGGCAGAGAGAGAGGGACTCTGAGAATCCAAAGCAGATCCCGCACTGTCAGTGCAAAGCCCAACATGGGGCTTGAGCCCACGAACTGTGAGCCAAAGTTGGATGCTCAAACCAACTGAGCCACCCAGGAGCCCCACATATAGGATTTCTTAACTTAATATTCTAAAGTTAATGTGTGGTAGGAACTACTTTCGGTGCGTTCTACTGTCAACATATTACAGATTTCTGCTTTGGAACTCTGCACCAGCAACTTGTATTTGCAACATCAAATATACTAAAATATTATTTATATAATTCTTTTAATTCTCAATTTGAAGTAATTCATCTCAATAGTTTCTTTGTGTACTTTATTACAGGTTACATTTCTAATCAAAAGAGCTTGGGGTAGAGTTCTTTAGAATACAGATCTTGTATATTTCTCAGATAGTTTTGTATATTTCTTTTTGCTTTGACTTAGACATGTGAAGACTAGTCAGTGAAATATATGATAAATTGTATCCTAGTGTAATGCTCTAACATTTATGATATTTTATACTGAGTATGCTTGCTTTTTATAAAATGTACAGATTTTAAAATTTAATATATGCATATTTTTTTTAGATTTCAGAAAACTTTTATTTTGACCTTAATTCTGAGCAGATGAAAGGATTATTACGTCCCCATGTACCACCTGCTGCCATTACCACTTTGGCAAGATCAGCTATTTTTTCTATTACGTATCCTTCCCAAGATGTTTTTCTTGTAATAAAGGTAAGAGTAATGTTAAATAAATTAGTTATTTGTGTAGTATCTGTATATTTGTCTCTCTATCAATATCACAAGGTTGTCAAGGGTAAGGATTTTATCTTCACTTACTTTTTTGTCTTAAAACTTAACACAATATGGGCTGTACACTGTAGGTGCTACCTAAGGTTTTCTTTTGTTTGTTTTGTTTTGTTTTTCTGAGTGGGAGCTCTGTTAGGGTTCTCCAGAGAAACAGATCAGTAGGGTTGAGATACACACACATATATATACACACACACAGGTAGAGCTTGATTGATTTTAAGGAATTGGCTTGTGTAATTGTGGGGGCTGGTAAATTTGAAATGTGTAGGGCAGACTGGCAGGCTGGAATTCAGGTAGGAGTTGGTATTGTAGTCTTGAGTCTCAATTTGGTGGCAGACTGGAGATTCAGGCAGGGTTTCTGTGTTGCAGTCTTGAAAATTCTTTGGGAAACTTCCACCTGGTTGAGTGAGGCCCACCCATATTGTGGAGAGGGTAGTTTGCCTTACTCTACTGATTTAAATGCTTATCACCTCTAAAAAAATACCTTTACAGCAACATCTAAATTGGTTTGATCAAGTAACTGGGCATTTATAGCCTAGCAAAGTTGGCATATAAAATTAAGTATCATAGGAATCTTACTGTGATGTTATCACTCAGTTTCTAAATTATATAAATACTAATATCTAAATCATTGAGTTCATGGAGCATTATGATTTGAGTGTCATCCAATTAAGAATAAGAATTACAGACAGGGGAAAAATTAAAAAAGAGGCAAACCCATAAAACAGACTCTTAACTTTAGAGGACATACTGAGGGTTGCTGGAGGGGAGTTGGGCTGAGGGATGGGGTAAATGGGTGATGGGCATTAAGGAGGGCACTTAAGTGTGATAAGCACTGGGTGTTACATGTAAGTGATGAATCTCTAAATTCTGTTCCTGAAACTAGTATTACCCTATGTATTAAGTGAGTGACATTTAAATAAAAAACTTAAAATAAAACAAGATAAAACAAAAACAAAAACTGAATAAGGATTAAAAATTCTAAAATCTGAATATCATGAAGCTGTTTAGCTTGGAATAAGTTGAGGAATAATTTACTATAACTTGACCTTGACTTGAAAGATGCCTAAAATATATTCCTTAATCATTTTATCTTTATTTGTATAAAATTGTCATAAAAGGTAATGAATTTTACTATAAGGTTATAGGGTGGTTGTCATGAAATGAATCCTTGTTTACCCACAGGAATAATGTCCTAATTTGTCGACATGTTCCCATTGAATTCAGCTTAAAATAGATCTTAGCTACACTGAATGCTAGAAGCACAGATTTAGCAGCAGTGGTCTTCAGAAATTCAGAGTAAAGTTCTAGATATTAATTCAATTGAGAAACGTTGTATATACAAGTACCTTAACATGTGAAAATAGTATGTTTTCATAAAGATAGAACATATTTAAGGAGACAGATGGAAAGATAAGGCTGATGGTTCAAATATTGACTGCTTGAAAAGGAGATTAGTTAGTGACAAGATTTGGTCGAGGGTGAACAGCTTAGATAGGATTAAGGATAAGAAGCATTGTAAATGTTCAGGATAAGTAAATAGGGAGATAAATCATGGTAAAGTCATATGATGGGATACTACAGCAAATAAAACCACTATTGGGAAGAATTTTTAAAACATATGTGTGATATAATATTTAGTGAAAAATAAGTCTGGCACAAAACTCTATGGTATGATCTCAGTTGTATAGACTATATATGTACAAAAGTATATGTATACATATAGAAAATAACTTCTGTAATATCAAAACAAATGAGCAAGTTAAAATATTATTAAAATTTTAAAGGAAATGTATTCAGGAGGTTTTGTTAAATTACTTATGGTCCAGCAGGATGTTTTTGTTTCATGAGAGGAAGAATACCATTGATCTTGTGTATTGGTGAGTGACTGCTATACAAGAACAGAAAGAAAATCCCAGTGGCACGCAACAACAAGCATTTGTTTAGGTCATGCATCCCAATTGTCTGGTGGTCGGTTGATCTCGGTTGTACTCTCTCTGAGGTGCTGTGTTCCTGAGACTGTCTTTTGGTTGGTTGGGGGTTATTTGATTCAGCTGGAGCTGAACTTCTTTGTATGTCTCTTTCCTAGCAGGCCAGCTTGGCTTATTCTCATGGTAATGCAGATGTGTCCTAGAGCAGACCCCCTCACAGGCACATTTCAAGCCGTTGGGTGCATCACACCAGCTAACATTGTATCTGTCATGCCAAGTCATATGACAGAACACAAAATCAAGCAGTTGGGATACATACTTGGTGTCTTTATTCAGAGGAATTCCAGTGTCAGGTAGCAGTGAGTAGGGGTAAAGGAAGGGTGAGGAATTGGGGCTATTAAGTGCACTCCATCACTGTCTGGGATACAGGAGTTCTAGCTCAGCCAGGGGTATGATTTCCTTGCTCATTTTTGTGTCCTGTTTATTAGTATACTTTCTGGTAAATATGTGAGGGGCTAATATCATTATGTTTGAATTATTGTTTATGGTTTATGGAAGACTGACATTTTAGAGAAAACAAAACTCTTTGAAAGAAACCCACAAATAGATGAAGAAAAATGTGGGTTACAGTAAGATGATGATAACAAAATAAGCCTAGTTTAATAAAATTTTTATTGAGGTGTGATATAATAATAGAAAATACATAAAAGTCTTAGATACGTGGTTTTTATGAATTATCCTGAAAAAAAATACATGATGTTACCATGTGTGTGTGTGTGTGTGTGTGTGTGTGTGTGTGTGTGTGTGTATATATATATATATATATATATAGTGACTTGCTACATGACTGTGTAATTAGTCTATACTGCTGTATGCAGCAGTTTTAAAATTGATTTACATAGCTGGGGCTCCTGGGTGGCTTAGTTGGTTAAGTGTCCGACTTCGATTTAGGTAACTACCTTGAGGTTCATGGGTTTGAGCCCCATGTTGGGCGCTGTGCTCACAGCTTGGAGCCTGAAGCTTGCTGCTTCAGATTTTGCGTTTCCCTCTCTCTCTCTGTCCCTCCCCTGCTCAGGCTTATGCTCTTGCTCTGTCTCTGTCTCTCTCAGAAATAAATGAACATTAAAAAATAAAAATAAAATTAATTTAAATTGCTGTTTAGCATTATATGAGTATGCCATAATTTATTTTACTGATGATAGACATTTTGGTTAATTTAGTTTTATGGTTTTTATCAGTAATTCTGTAAATATTTGCATTCCATGAGGATAGACATATGTATACATTTGTATTTAGTTTTTTCTTGGGAGTGGAATGCTAAGTCACAGAGTATTTGTATGTCAGCTTTGGTAGATGGTATCAAATACATGTTTTCAGTCTCTGTGATAGTTGCATTGCCCCCCAGCAGTGAATAAGAGTTTCAGCTAGTCATACTTGGTATTAGTTTTTTTAAAAATTGTGTTCTAAAATACGTACAATGAGATCTTTACAAATCTGGAGTAAACAGCTTGGTGAATTCTTCCATGTAGCTCGTCATAGAATATTTCTGTTACTTTATTACTCTGGAGGGTTGTGTTTCTCTTTCTAGTGACTACCCCTGTCCTTGTCCAGATAACTATTGTTCCAATCTGTCACCATTGTTAGCTTTTCTTCTTGAAGTTCATATGAAAGGAATCATAACAATGAGTCTTTTGTGCCTGACTTCTTCCACTCAGTATTATGTCTGTGAGAGTCTTCCATAGGAGAGCCATTCAGGTGCCCCTAGAGCCTTTTTTGGTTCCACTGGTCTATTTGTCTTTTCTTGGCACTAGTACTACACAGTTTTAATTATTGTAGCTTTATAATAAATTGTGTATTTTTTCCAGCTTGACTTTTTACATTTTTGTGTAAATTTTTGCTTATCAGTCTCTTCAACCCCTCAGTTTAGGCATACTCCGTTTCTTTCAAGGAAGAGCTTGCTGAGATGTTGACTGGCATTGCATTAAATATATAGATCAATTTGAGAAAGTTGGCATCTTTAGACTATTGAGTTTGCCGTCAGTGAGCATGGGTATATCCCTTCATGTTTTTAGGTCTTTTCCTCTTATATATTCTTGGTGATTTGATATTTTTGATTTTATTATAAAGGGTATCACCTGACATTTTTCACTTTAAGTTATGTAATTTCATTTGTTACTGGTATATAGAAATTATTATCTTTTCTTTGTAAGCTTTGTTTACAATTAGCAATATGCACAGGGTGTCCATCTTTATTAATTTTTACATACTGAACTTATGTAACCAACATCTAGCGCAAGATGTAGAATATTAGCAAACAGCCTTCTTTGTGCCCCTTCCTACTATACTTTTCCCATATCTTAGCCTTTTTTGGAACTTCATAGGAAAGGAATCATATAGTATAAATTCTTGTATCTGGTATTCTAAAGAATTATGTTAAGATTCATCTAGGCTTTTTGCATGTAGCAATAGTTGTTTTTCATCCTGAATAATACTATGTTATATGAATATATCACTGTATATTCTCATTATTGTTGGACATTGGGTTTATTTCTGCAACCAATTTTCCTACAGGGATTACAATGTTCACTCTTTTCAACAGTGTTTGAGAGTATCAGCTGCTCCATTTCCTTATTAACACTTGCTATCATCAGATTTTATTGTATTTTACATTTAGATTTTATTAATTTTGTTTTATATTCTGCTTTATATTTTATTTCTGTTACATTTGTCATACTATATCAATTTATTTTTTAAATAGTTTATTTTTATAATATCCACACCCATTGTGGGGCTTGAACCCACAACCCCAACTCCAGGAGTCACACACCCCACTCACTAGCCAGCCAAGCACCCCTCAGTTTGTTTTTAATTTACATTCCCTGATGACTAAGAATGTTGAGTGACTTATTGGCTGTTTGGATATTCTGTTTAATGAAGTACTTACTCAAATAGTTCATTTTTAATTTGTTTGTAAGTGATTTTTAATATAAAGACATGAATTTTAAGTATTTATCGGATATGTATTTTTCTTTTTTTTTTTAATTTTTTTTTTGTTTTATTTATTTTTGATACTGAGAGAGACAGAGCATGAGAGGGGGAGGGGCAGAGAGAGAAGGAGACACAGAATCGGAAGCAGGCTCCAGGCTCTGAGCTAGCTGTCAGCACAGAGCCTGATGTGGGGCTAGAACCCACGAATGTGAGATCTGACCTGAGCCGAAGCCGGAGGCTTAACTGACTGAGCCACCCAGGTGCCCCGGATATGTATTTTTCAAGTGAAAAAATATATATATGCTGTGTAATAATATCCATAGTCATATCCATTTTATTGGTTTGTTTTTATTTTGTTTTATTTGTAAGAGCTATTTATCCTCCATTTGCTAATTTAAAGTATCAACTTTATATGTGCTAAATTCCTACAAGGAATTCCCATAGTTCTTACAACTCAAATATGCTTGATTTGGTTTCTGAACTTTCATCCTATTTTATTTACATTTCTTTTCTTTTTGAAAATATTAAAAGATATGTAGGGTTAAAATGAGACATTTTGGAGAAAAAATGAGAAGTAGAAACTATTGTATTGGTCACTCAATACTATTTTGTTCTTTTAATTTTAAAAAAATGTTTATTTACCTATTTTGAGGGAAAATGCGTACACATGTGGGGGAGGGGCAGAGACAAAGAATTATAAGCAGGCTTCACACTGTCAGTGCAGAGCCTGAAGCAGGGCTTGATCTTACAAACTTTGAGATTACGACCTGAGCTGATATCAAAAGTCGGACACTCAACCTATTGAGCAACTTTAAAAAAAAATTGTAATTCTGTACTTTGATATTATATTAGATGACTTTTTCTTCTTTTATTAGATTTTGCCAACCACTATTTTACTTTGTTTTTGTGAATTTGATCTCATATACCTCATATGAATGGAATCATACAGTATTTGGTTTTTGTTTGTTTTTGTGTATGATTGGCTTAATTCACTTAGTATAACGTCTTCAAGGTTTATTCAGGCTGTAGCTTGTTTCAGTATTTCTCCCTTTTAAAGGATGAATAATATTCCATTGTACACTATTTAATATATATATGTTTGTCCCCTCATCTCTTGACAGATATTGGGTTGCTTCTGCCTTTTGGCGTTGTGAATAGGTCTGCTATGAACATGAGTGTATAAATAATGGTTTACATTTTGCTTTTGATTTTATTGGATATATACCCCAAAAATAGATTTTCTATATTATATGGTAATTCTATTTTTAATTTTTTGAATACCCTCCATACAGTTTTCCATATGGATGTACCATTTTCATTATCACCAATATTGCACACGAGTTCCAATTTTTCTATATCCTTGGCAATGCTTGTTTTTTTTTTATTGATTGTAGCCATCTTGATGGCTATCAAGTGATATCTCATTGTGTTTTGATTTGCATTTGCCTTATGATTAGTTATGTCAAGGAGCTTTTCATATGCTTGTTAGCCATTTTTGTGTCTTTAGAAATAAGTCTAATCAAGTCCTTTGTCCATTTAAAAATCAGATTAAAGTAAAACCTTGGATTGTAAGTGACTTGTTCTATGAGTGTTCTGCAAGACAAACATTTCTAAAGAACTTTAACTTGATAAAGGAGCAATGTCTTGCAGTAGAGTTGTACATGACGCCTAATGTCACATGATCACAACTGAGCCAATGGTTCTTGAAATTTGCTTTGATACACAAGTGCTTTAGATTACAAGCATATTTCCATAACAAATTATACTTGCAAATCAAGGTTTTACTGTATTTGTTTCGTTGTTGAGTTGTAGGACTTAAAAAAAATTTATTCTGGATATTAACTCCTTATTAGGTATATTATTTGTATATATTTTTTAATTTGTGTATTGTCTTTTCACCCTACTGATTGTGTCTCTGATGCACAAAAGTTTTAAGTTTTAATGTGGTTCAGTTTCTGTATTTTTTGCTTTTTTTGCTGTGTTTTCTGTATCAAACCCAAGAAAACATTGCCAAATCCAGTGTTATGAAGATTCTCTTTTTTCTGTTAAGAGTTATATAGTTTTAGGTCTGCATTTAGGTTTTTGATCCATTTTTGTGTTAATTTATATCTATATATATGTGTGTGTGTGTATATATATATATGTATATACATGTATATGATAGAGAGTAAGGACTTAACTTTATTCTTTTGCATTTGGATATATAGTTTAAAAAATTTTTTTAGTGTTTATTTTTGAGAGAGAGAGAGAGAGAAAGAGAGAGTAGAGCGTGAGCTGGGGAGGGGTAGAGAGAGAGAGAAACAGAATCTGAAGCAGGCTCTGGGCTCTGAGCTGTCAGCACAGAGCCCAACGAGGGGCTTGAACTCATGAGCTGTGAGATTATGACCTGAGCCAAAGTCAGACGCTTAACTGACTGAGCCACCCAGGAGCTCCAGGGATATATGTTTTTTAAACACCATTTGTTGGGGCGCTTGGGTGGCTCAGTCGGTTAAGCCTCCGACTTCAGCTCAGGTCAGATCTCACTTTTGTGGGTTCGAGCCCCGCATCAGGCTCTGTGCTGACAGCTAGCTCAGAGCCTGGAGCCTGCTTCTGGTTCTGTGTCTCCTTCTCTCTCTGCCCCTCCCCCTCTCATGCTCTGTCTCTGTCTGTATCAAAAATAAATAAGACATTAAAAAAAATAAACACCATTTGTTGAAAAGACTGCCCTTTCTCCATTGAAAGTTCTTGGGAATCTTGTTAAAATTCATTTAGCTAGGGGCTCCTGGGTGGCTCATGGTTAAACGTCCAACTCTTGATTTTGCCTCAGGTTGTGATTTCACGGTCCTTGTGATTGAGGCCCCCCCGGAAGCACTGAGCTCCACACTGAGCGTGGACCTGCTTAAGATTCTTTCTCTCCCTCTTCCTTGGCCCCTACCCTATGCATGCTGCTTCTCTCTCTCTAAATAACTCAATAAACATTAAAACTATATATCATTTAACCATACATATGAGGGTTTATTTCTGGGCTGTGTTCTGTTCCATTCATCTACATGTATGTTTTTATGCTAGTATCACATTAAAAAAATTTTTTTATTACTGTAGCTTTGTATTGTTTTGGAAGTCTGGAAGTACGAGACTTAAAACTTTGTTCCTTTTTTAAAGGTTTCTTTTGATTGTTCAGGGGTTTTTGAAATTTCACATGAGTGTCAGGATGAATTTATGTCTACAAACAAAAATCTTTGAGATTTTGATAGGGATTGGATTAGATCTATAGATTGCTTTGCATAGCATCAACATCTTAATGTCAATTAAGTCTTGCAGTTCATGAATCCAGGATATCTTTCTATTTATTTGTGTCTTCTTTAATTTTTTTTTAACCAATGTCTGTGGTTTTCCGATTACAGATTAATTCACCCTTTTGGTTGAGTTAATTTCTCAGTATATATTTCCTTGCTATCTGGAAGAAGAGGGCTTTGATGAAACTTTTGTAAGCTGAAATTTTATAAAGTGACAAAGCAATTACCATTAATTTATATGGAAACAATTTTGAGTGTTCATAGACCCCAAAAATAACCTCTTTCAGTCTTTCATGGTACCTTTGGACATACCTTGCCAACAGATGCACAAAATAAATTGAGATAACACATTAGATGCTCATAGACACAGTGCAGAACTGTGATGATTTGATGCTGAGATGCTAAGTGTAATTCCCAGGGAAGGAGCTTGGCAGTGCCACTCTTGTTGCTCAGGGTGTGTGCTGCCTATATATCTGGCAACTGCAAAGCAAATGCTGAATGTTATTTTTACTTTCCTCTTTTTTTTTTAAAAGCGAAATCCTCTTCAGATTTCTTTTAGCAAAAACAGGTACTAATGTAGGTCTTTTGTAAAATCAGAACAGCATAACGCGATCTTTCTAAAAGTGGGGAATACCTTTATTTTTTTTCTTTTTGATATTGTAAGTGAAATTGTTTTTTTAATTTTCTTACCAAATTATTCATTATTAGTGTATAATAATACAACTGATTTTTGCGTGTTAATTTTGTGTCCTGCAACTATGCTGAATTTATTAGTTCTAACCATTTGTGTGTTTATGTGTGTGTGTGTGGGGTACTATAAAGGTTTTCTGAACAAAAAATCATGTCTGCAAATAGTTAATTTTACTTTTTACTTTCAAGTTTGGACTCTTTTTTTTTTTTTTTTTTTTTTTGCTTGCCTTATTGCTTTGGCTCAGACTTTCAATCCTTTTTTGAATAGAATTGGTAAAAGTGAGCATCCTTATCTTGTTCCTAATATTAGAGGAAAACTTTCAGTCTTTCACTGCTGAATATGATGTTTGCTGTGGTGTTTTTATATATGGGCTTTATTATGTTGAGGTAGTTTGTTGAATGTTCCTAGCATGAAAGGTGTTTATTTTTGCCCCATTATTTTTCTGTATCAATTGAGTTTATCATGTGTTTTCTGTTATTCTGTTAATGTGGTGTGGTGTATTGCACTGATTGATTTTTTTTATGTTAAACCATCCTTGCATTCCAGTCTGATTTTTTTTCCCAAGCTTAATTAGTCTTTACTTTTTTATTCTTTGACAGTTAGAAAAAGTCCTACAGCAGGGTGACATTGGTGAATGTGCAGAACCATATATGATTTTTAAAGAAGCAGATGCCACAAAGGTAGAGTATCATGCCTCTCATTTTTCCCACCTGTATAGTCATATAGTCCCTCCCACTTCTACCCCAGTCTCTGAACCCAACAGTAAACAACGTTTCATTTCCCAAGTTATTATTATTTGGGAGAATTATGAAGCATATTAAAGAATTTCACTACTAATGCATTATTTTCATTGGCCTACCTGCTTTATTACTTTTTTCTTTATTTTTTTTTGTCACTTAGCTTTTGTCATATACTGTGTCATTCTTTAAAATCTCCCTTACCCCCAAACTAAGTGACTCCTTATTTTTTTTCCTTGGAGAGAACTAAGTTAATTTCATCTAATTCCTAAGTAATGAAAAATTTCAAAAATAGTGATTTTTCATAAAATGGAGATATTGATAATTAAATATTTTAAAAGTTTAATTTATGGAGGGGGGGCGGGGTCCCCGCCGCCGCCGCACCTCCTCTCTTCTCCCCCCTCAGAAGAAAAAAAAAAAAGTTTAATTTATTTATTTTGAGAGAGAGAGAGAGAGAGAGAGAGAGGAAGTACTTGTACCTGAGTGGGGGAGGAGCAGAGAGAGAGGGAGAGAAAGAGAATCCTAAGCAAGTTCTGAGCTGTCAGCCCAGAACCTGATGCAGGGTTCAATATTATGAACCATGGGATCATGATCTGAGCTGAAATCAAGAGTCAGAAGCTTAACCAAATGAGCCACTCAGGTGCCTCATATAGTAAAAATTTTTATAGTAAGATAGCAGTACTCTGGGGTTCTGTCTAATTGCTGATAATTAAAGAATATGGTAAAAACAGAAAATACTATCTCTGTTTTGCAATCAAATGACTAATTTCTAGAATTCAGATATACAAATAAAGCAAAAGTAATTGATACAAAGTTGGTACCAAATTTCAGATACCCTGAGTTAGCTACAAGAATAGCAGACAATCTTAGATCTTTGAACACATGATTTAATAGTTGAAACAGCTAGGAGAGTATGCTTGAGCAGTACTGTAAGTTACCAAAATCTACAATATGTCTTGCTTTCTATTTTGTGAAAATCAGAATAATGACTGAGCTTTTTCTGCTAATATAGGTAGACGTGAGTACATGATACTCTTTGATCCCTGCTTAGCTGGTTGAGATTAGGGTTAAAGTCTTCTATAACCTTTTTCCAGGTTGTCACTTTTTAAATTAAATTTGCTGTTGTATGGAGCTCATAATTATAATAGCAGCTTATTACATATTTACATACTCTGATAGGCTCAAGTATACTTGATATCTAGACTTTTTAAGTGATAACCCTTTTTTTGGAGGTGTAATATATACAGCAATAAACAGTGCTAACATTTAGTTATCCTTCCATCTTTTCTCAGGCCTGACTCTCAAGTAGGACTATAATATCATTATAGTATGCCTTTACAACATCCTGTATGGAAAGAGTATGTAGATATTTGGTGTAGGCTTTTACTCTTGGACCATTAGTTGGCTATTGCAGGCCACCCTAGTGTTTATTTCAGGGATAGCCCAAAAGTTGGGCAGCTTCAGGATGTCTTCCACATAGGAACATACTGTTTGGACCATCAGTCTGTTTCTAGGGTTTAGTCTTTTTCTAATATTTTTTTTTCTTTGCTGCTTTTATTACAATTCTGGTCTTATATGTTTTTAGTCTATTTGTGCCCCCACTCCCACCTTATCTTACTCCTTCTCTTGCCATAAGTTAAGGATTATTTCAAAATGGCTCAACTGCTTCCATCTTTTTCAAAGTAATAAAATTTAGTAAGTTTAACCTAGAATATTTTGTAGTTAGCAGTTGCTGACTTGAACATGTTTATGTTTCTTTTCATTATAAAATAGTACTTATAATATGTAAACATTTGACACTTGCTTTACTTTATTTCCTACCAAAATCAGATTATCCCAAAAATAAATTTGAAAGACTTACTCTACACAAACATTTATAGAATGGGTTAAAATTATTCAGTGGTTAAGGTAATCAGTGTTAATTGATCTCTGAAAGGTATAGATTATTTTTCCATCTTTGTTGAGAATTGAGAATTCTTAAACTGTCTTTTTATATATTCTGGAGTAGTCTTTAATTCATTTATTTTGAGCATAATCATATAATGTGTAAAGTTTTGTTTTGCAGAATAAGGAAAAATTGGAGAAGCTGAAAAGTCAAGCTGATCAATTTTGCCAAAGACTTGGGAAGTATCGCATGCCTTTTGCTTGGACTGCAATCCATTTAATGAATATTGTTAGCAGTGCAGGGAGCTTGGAAAGAGATTCTACAGAGGTGGAAATAAGCACCGGAGGTAAGTGTTTTATATAAAATATTTTTCTTTTTTCTATATAGGCTTGTTTTATTTATAGACTTCACAGTGTTGTGAGGAATAAAAGGGTTTCCTTTCCCCCCCACAGATCTATTGAGATGCAGTTCATATACTGTACAATTCACCCATTTAAAGTATATAATTTGTTTTTTTGATATATTCACAAGGTTCTGCAACCATCACCACAATCTAATTTTGACACATTTTTGTATTCATTAGTAACTCT
Source organism: Suricata suricatta (assembly GCF_006229205.1). Classification (NCBI taxonomy): domain Eukaryota; kingdom Metazoa; phylum Chordata; class Mammalia; order Carnivora; family Herpestidae; genus Suricata; species Suricata suricatta. Next base: position 92,046,065 of record NC_043707.1, read on the forward strand.
ATTCTTCCCCCAGTCCACAAACCTAATCCTAAATAACCTCTGATCTCCTTTAAGATCTGTATGGATTTGTCTATGCTAGACATTTCATATCAGTAGAATTATATAATATACAGTCTTTTGTGACTAGTTTCTTTCCCTTAGCATAATGTTTTATTTGTTTTATTATTATTTTTTAATGTTTTATTTATTTTTGAGAGGGATAGAGAGAGCACAGGTAGGGGAAGGGCAGAGAGAGGGAAACACAGACTCCAAAGCAGGCTCCAGGCTCTGAGCCATCAACACAGAGCCCGACATGGGCTCCAACGCATGACCTGAGCCGAAGTGGACACTTAACTGGCTGAACCACCCAGGTGCCCCTCACTTAGCATAATGTTTTAAAAGTTCATCCATGTTGTAGCATGTATCACTATTTAATTTCTTTCTACTGCCAATTAATAGTCTATTGTGTGGATATACCACATTTTATTTCTCCATTCATCAGTTGATGCACCTTTGAGTTGTTTAAACATTTTGTTTAATATGAATAATGTTGCAGTTAATGTTCAGGAACAAGTTTTTGTATAAGCATATGTTTTCTTTTGGATATATACTAGAAATTGTTGCATCATAAGATAACTCTACATTTTACCTCTTGAAGGTTTTCTAGTGTGGCTGTACCATTTAAAATTTTTCTAGCAGTTTGTGAAGTTTCCAATTTCTCCATATCTTTGCCAAAGCTTTAATTATTTTGCCCTTTGATTACAGCCATTCTGATGTAGGAAAAGAGGTTTATCAGTGTGGTTGAGGATTTGCCTTTTCGTGATACTTAATGATCTTGAGTGTAGTTTTATGTGGAGTGGTTATGTATATATTTTCTTTGGAGAATTACGTAGTCGTGTCTTCTGCCCATTTTTAAAATGTCCTTTTATCTAGTGGATGCTCATTTTTTAATGTGGCTTTTTAATAGTCTTTTTTTAGTTTATTTAAAACAATTTTTTTAACAATCATTTATTTTTAAGTGAGTGGGAGAGAGAAAGCAGGGGAGAGGCAGACAGAAGGAGCCAAAGAATGTGAATCAGGCTTCAGGCTCTGAGCTGTCAGCATGAGCCTGATGTGGAGCTAGCACCCACAAACCACAAGATCATGACCTGAGCCCAAGTCAGATGGGCAACCAACTGAGCCACCCAGGCATCCCTAAGTTTATATATTTTGAGAGCGAGGGAAAGAGAGGGAGCACACACATATGTAAGCTGGGCGAGAGAGAGACAGAGAGGGAAGAAGTACGTGCATGTGCAAGCTGGGGAGGGGCAGAGAGAGAAGGAGAGAGAGAGAGAGAATCTCAAGCAGGCTTTGCACTGTCAGTGCAGAGCCCCATAAGGGGCTTGAACTCATGAACTGTGAGATCATGCCCTGAGCCAAAATCAGGAGTCAGATGCGTAAGCAACTGAGCCCCCCAGGTGCCCCACTTTTTTATATTCTTGTCGTTGAGTTAAAAGTGCTTTATGTGTTCTTGTTACAAATCTTTTAGCTAATAAAGGATTTGCAACTATTTTCTCCCAGTCTGTGGGTTGTTTATTGGTTTTTTTTTTTTTTTAGCCTTTTGATGGTATTGTTTATAGCAAAGAAGTTTTACATTCAGTTTCTTTGTTCTGTTGTTGCTTGTTCCTTTGGAATCATATTTAAGAAAGCAATACCTAACCCAAGATCAGAAAGATCTATTTATATGTTTTTGTCTAAGAGTTTTATAGGGATAGCTCTTACATTTAGGTATAATCTATTTTGAGTTGCTTTTTTTTTTTTTTTTTAAACATGGTGAGAGGTAGGGACCCAACCTAATTTTTTTAATGTAGCTAGGAAGACTATTAATGTTGCTAGGAAGACTGTTCTTTCTCCAGCAAATGGTCTTGTCCTTCTTGTTGAATATTGGTTCATGGGGTGTCTGAGTGGCTCAGTTGGTTAAGTATCTGACTTCTGCTCAGGTTATGATCTCATGATTCATGAGTTCAAGCCGAGAGCTCAGACCCTGGAGCATGCTTTGGATTCTGTGTCTCCCTCTCTCTCTGCCCCTTCCCTGCTTGTGCTCTGTCTCACCCTCCCTGCCTATCCCTCCCTGTCTCTGTCTCTCTCTTAAAAATAAATATTAAAAAAGAAAGAAAGAAAATTGGTTCATGATAAATGTAGGAGTTTAATTCTGGACTCAATCCTATTCTATTGATTTATATGTCTAATCCTGTGGTAGGCTTTGTTCTGTCTTTATTGTTTTGGCTTTACAGTAAATTTTGAAATTGGGAAGAATGGTCCTTCAACTCTCCAACTTTATTATCTTACTTAAAGATATTTTTTTGCCTATTTGGGCCCTTGTAGTTTATTTTTTATTATATTTTATTAAAAATTTTTAATGTTTATTTGAGAGAGAGAGAGCATGCATGCATGTGCAAGTGGGGGAGGGGCAGAGAGCAAGAGAGACGGAATCCGAAGCTGGCTCCAGGCTCTCAGCTGTCCCCACAGAGCCTGATGCAGAGCTCAAACCCATGAATTTTGAGATCATGACCTGAGCCAAAGTCAGATGCTTAACCGACTGAGCCACCCAGGCGCCCAGGCTCTTGTAGTTTAATATGAATTTTAGAATTAGCTGTCATTTTCTGTACAAAGGCAGCTAGAATTTTGGCAGGCATTGCATTGAATCTATAAATCATTTTGGGGAGTATTGCGCTCTTAATATTAAATCTCCTAATCCACGGAATGTTTTTCCATGTATTGAGATCTTAACGTCATTTTCAATGTTTTATAGTTTTCAGTATACAAGTCTTGGCTTTCTCCTGTTAAATGTATACCCAATTGTTTTATTGTTTTTTTATGATATTTTTAATGGAATTGTTTTCTTAATTTCATTTTTAGAATGTTCATTTCTTGTGTATAAGAATATTGACTTGAATATTGATTTGTACTTTGAAACCATTTTGAACTTATTAATTGCAGTTATTTTTGTTTTTGTTTTTGTTTTTTGGATTCTTTAGGATTTTCTATATCTCAGATCTTGTCCTCTGCAAATAATCAAAGGTTTACTATTTCCTTTTCAAGCTGGATGTATTTTATTTCTTTTTCTTTTCTAATGATCTTAACTAGAACCTCCTATACAATATTAAATAGAAGTGGCCAGAGTAGATATCCTCTTCTTGTTCCTGACCTTGGGGGAAATGCATTCAGTCTTTTATCATCAATGTTTACTGTAGGTTTTTCATAGATGTAATTTAATAGATTGATGAAATTCCCATCTCTTTCTGAGTATTTTTGTCATGAAAGGATGTTGGGTTTTGTCAGATGCATTTTTTGCCTTTCAGTTGACTTGTATGGTTTTTGTCCTATATTCTTTTAGAAGGGTGTATTGCATTAATTGACTGGATTTGGGAGGTTAAACTAATCTTATATTTCCGGGAGAAATACCAGTGGGTAATGGTATATAATTTTTTTGTAGATGTCAGAATATGTTTCCCAATATTTTGTTTAGTACTTTTCTTATATATTTATAAGGATTATTGGTCTGCAGTTTTTCTTTCTTGTGAAATCTCTGTTTGATTTTGGTATCAGAGACACTGGTCTCACAGAATAAATTGTGAATTACTCTTTTTTTTTTTTTTTTTTTTGAGGAGTTTGTGAAGGATTGGTATTTGATTTTTGAAAAATTGGAAGAATTCATTAGTGAAGCCATCTTGGCTCAGTGATAAGTTTTTTCATTACCAATTAGAGCTTTCTACTTGTTTCAGATCTTTTCATATTTTGTTTCATCTTAAATCAGTTTCAGTACTGTGTTTTCTTTGTAGAAATTTGTTAATTTTGCATAAATTATCTAATTTTTGACCTATAGTTATTCAGCATATAATTCCTTTTCTAGGAGTTGTGGTGGTATCTAATATTCATTCCTGATTTTAGTAATTTGAATCTTTTCTATTTAGCTAAAATTTTTGAAATTGAATCTTTTCCACTTAGCTAAAATTTTTAAAATTTACTTTTTGAAGAACCAGTTTTTGGTTTCATTCTTATGTTTCTAGTTTCTGTTTCATTTATTGTCATTCAGTTGTCTTTCTTTGAGTCCTTTTTCATGCTTGCTTTGGGTTTAATTTTCTCTTTTTCTACTTCCTTAAAATGAAAGGTTAAGTTACCTATTTGAGAGGTTTTTTTTTATTTATAGTCATTTATGGCTATAAATATTCCTGAGCGGTACGTTAGTCAAATGCCATATGTTTTGGAATATTGTGTTTTTATTTTAATATATGTTAAGTATTTTCTAATTTCCTTTGTTATTTCCTTTGACCCACTTGTTAGTCTAGAGTATGATATTTAACTTCCACATATTTATGAATTTCCCATATTTATTTCTGTTATTGATTTATAATTTACTTTCACTGTTCTTGGAAAACATATTTTATATGATTTCAGTCCTTTCAAATTTATTTTATTTTGTCTTATGGGTTAGTCTTTCTTGGAGAATGTCCTATGTGTGCTAGAGAAGAACCTGTATTCTACGCTTGCTTGGTATTATGTACTATAGATGGCTGTTAGGTATAGTTTGTTTATGATATTTCGTCTTCAACTCCGTTGTTGATCTGCAGCATAGTTGTTCAGTTGGTTATTTATTTATTTTTCCAGTTGGTTTTGAATAATAGGGTTATCTTGCAAGGACTTTGAATGAAAGTTATTTTAAAATTCTGTTTTAAATTAAAGTGCTACGACTGAGGGACCATTAGATGGTAACTAACATTTTCATTCTGTAAATATTTCCTAGTAAATGCATAGTTTCTCTGCAGCTGCTTTTTATAGCACATCTTTGGTTATATGCATAATCTTTATGTATTAGAAACTTATTTTACACTGGAGAAGTTTTAAAAGAGAACCAGAAGATTTAGGTATAGTGCTTCCTTACTGATCTCTCCAGAAGTGAAATTCTTTACTACAATCCATATGTTAGGTAGATAATTTTCAACTTGAATGAGTTTTTTCCCCCGTGTTTGGAAAGCTGCTTTAAAAAATTTTTTTAATTTTAATTTATTTTTGAGAGAGAGAGACACACGGACTGTGAGCGGGGGAGGGTTAGAGAGAGAGAGGGAGACACAGAATGTGAAGCAGGTTCCAGGCTCTGAGCCGTCAGCACAGAGCCTGATGCGGGGCTTGAACCCACGAACTAGGAGATTACGATCTGAGCTGAAGTCAGCTGCTTAACCAACTGAGCCACCCAGGCGCCCCTGGAAAGCTGCTTTAAAACAAATTTTAAAATTATGAAAATGATTACCATACTTTTCTTTTCCCTTGGTAGAACGAAAAGGATCTTGGTCAGAGAGGAGGAATTCTAGTATTGTTGGCAGACGATCACTCGAAAGGACAACAAGTGGAGATGATGCTTGTAACTTGACCAGCTTTCGACCTGCTACTCTCACAGTGACGAATTTTTTTAAGCAGGTATTGTTCTGTCATGTAGGGGCCTATTGGAACATAATATTATTTTGGTTTCAGAAAAATTGTAATTGTACATGTGTATGTAGTACATGTGCATGTAATAATTTTGATTTCAAGAAATTAAAAAACTTCTAAGAGTAAAAAGCATAAGAATAAAATAATATTGTCTGCTACTGTATAATTATATTTATTTAATTTTGTTAACACTAATAATGCATCAACACCAGCCCTCCACATTTATATCCTATTTCTTAATTGTAATGTTTTAACTTTTAAACACATATGGTTTGTGAATTTTTTAGTCAGTCATTGTGTGGTTGTATCTCTCTTCCCTACCCAAGTTTTTTTTGTTTTGTTTTGTTTTGTTTTGTTTTTTGTTGTTGTTGTTGAAGCTACCACATCTATGGTATATGGAATAGGACTTTCAGACCTTAGTAGTATATTTTTGTGCTAAAATGTAGTCAACATTATTTGTATAGATGAATTTATAGGTTCAAGAAGTTTTTGCTCAAAGCATTTTATTCTTTGCAAATATATTCTCTGTGCTTCAAATTATGAATCAAATCATTAGTTTTCAAATGCTGATCATGATCCGTTAACAGTAATGGAAATTCAGTAGGTAATACCTTGCTTAAAAACAAATGAACAAACTCAGGAGAATAGAAAAATAATAGTGCATTGCACATACTGAAGTTAAATATTGCTTCAGTGAGCTTTTTTCCTCCTACTTTTTATATGAATGCATACATGTGTGCATGTACATATTGGATTTTGATATAAAATGGATTGATACCATGTATATGTTTTGGAACAGATGGCAGGGAAATGCTAAGTATTTTTTTAGAATTCTTTCATTCGAGGTCTTATTCTTAATAAGAGGAGGAAATCCTGGCCTGTTACATCTTATAACTTGAAAGAGGGCAAGGGTTTAGGAAAAAATATGCCATGGATTGAAAGATAGCAATCTACTTGAAGCCCCTTTCACAGTTTGATATCAATAGCATTTATAGACAGCTGCTCAGTGAGATTCATATGGAGAGTAAAGGATGAGAAGCGTCTAACATGGTCAGGGTCTTTTTATTATGGGCCAGTAGTACAAGAATGAGTGAAAAGGCCACAGTGTTAGTTGGACAAAGTGATAGGCCAAATAAAGCCATGGACAGTAGATTTACCTGATACAGTGACACAGCCTTGTGGCTATGACTTTTTTTTCCTCTTTTTACTTCCTTGACTGCTGCATCACTAGTGCACTATTTCCACAGCTCTTTTTCCATTCCTTCAGCCTGCTTTCTTATTGAACTAGTATTGCAACCTTAAATCAACAAGTCATTCATCCGCCCACCTAATTATTGATTCAGTGAATAGTTTTTGAATGTTTAACATGTACTGAGTATTAATCCACCCACCTACCTATTGATTTAGCAGATATATTTTGAGCATTCAACTTGTGGTGGATTGGAGACTGGTAACTAGAAGCTACCACAAAGTAATTGTGAAAACTTAAAATGAATAATTTTCAGAAATATCAACAATGAAAAGCATTTATAGTTGACTTTGTATAGTCTGCTTTTTTAATTATTAGCATCTATAATGTTTATAAGTATTTTTAAGTAGCTAGGATACTGTGCATCAGGCAAATGCAAAGTAAGTAAAAAGCAGAGATTACAATTTTAGTAAAGTAGTGTTTCTCCTAAACGAGATACAGAAGGCAGTTCTTTTTTTTTAATTGATGTGAGATTACTAACCATGATTGTGATCTAGTAATCAGGAGTGCTTCTGTTCAGATTTGAAATTGTCAAGCCAAAATTATTAAAAACACATAGAAATATAAAAACAATATTAAACCCACACATTAGTTTCAAGAACATGTTTTATTTGTAGAAGAGTACATGAGTTGGAGTATATAGTGGTGGAAGTGGAGGGTGTCAGCGAGGCTCATTCACATTTGGAAATTGACTGAGATCATTTATTCTAGATGGACATCTGGTAGGAAGACCGAAATGACTCAGGCATCTTCCCTGCCTCTCAGCTTCCCTTCTCATCCTGGCTGGCTTGGTCATTTCTCATAGCAGTGGCAGAAGTTCAAGATGAGGCAAGCTCACTTGTGCAGATGTGTTTCAGATTCTGTATCACTTTTGCTTATTCACCCAGAGCAAGTCACATGGCTTTGGCTCACACCCAAGTGGAGGGAATTATGCTTCATCCCAACAAATGGCACAGAAACAGGGAGTAAAGAATGGAGGCCAATAATATAATCAATTTAACAGGTTAGGTAGACAGAAATAAGTAGAGATCATCTCAATGTATTATCACTAAGGACCATTTAAAAAGTTATGTTAATTAAAGCAGTTCATTTTTTATGTTCTTTTATTTACTTTTTAGAGACAGGGAGAGACAGTAGGAATAGGGGAGGGTCAGAGAGAGGGAGACACAGAATGTGAAGCAGGCTCCAGGCTCTGAGCTAACTCTCAGCACAGAGCCCGATGCGGGGCTCGAACCCACGAACCGTGAGATCATGACCTGAGCTGAAGCCGGATGCTTAACCGACTGAGCCACCCAGGTGCCGCAACAATTTTGTTAGTTATATACTCAAAAAGAGAGTATACTGTTTTAGCAACTGATGGAACATTTACAACAATTAGGCCACAGAAAAAAATCTTCATAAAATGAAATTTTCTAATCATAACTCAATAAAACTAAAAACTATTTATAAAATTATTAACAAAAATCTTGGACCACTTAGAAATTAAAAAAAAAATCACTTTTCTAGGGGCACCTGAGTGGCCTAGTCGATTGAATGTCTGACCTCTGCTCAGGTCATGAGTTTGAGCCCCACCTTGGGCTCGCTGATGTCAGCCTGTCAGCACCAGAGCTAGCTTCAGATCATTGTCTCCCTGTCTTTTCCCCTTCTTGGCTCTTACTCTCTCAAAAAGAAATATATATATTTTTATTTTTCTTTTTTTAATGTTTACTTATTTTTGAGAGAGAGAGAGAGAGAGAGAGAGAGAGTGCAAACAGGTGAGGGGCAGAGAGAATGGGAGACAAAGAATCTGAAGCAGGCTCCAGGCTCTGAGCTATCAGAGCCTGATGCGGGGCCTGAACCCACAAACTACGAGATCATGACTTGAGCCAAGTCGGTTGCTTAGCCAACTGAGCCACCCAGGTGCCCCTAAAAAAAGAAATATTTAAAAAATCACTTATCTAAATAGTGGGAATATCAGTTCTGTACTACATTTAGAATATAGTAGTGAACAAATGGAATATGGCTCAAGGTGAAGTCACAGTAATAAAGTAATGTTAAATATGTTCATTACCACATAAGTATATGAACTGTGCACTAAAAATGGTAAGGTAGCGAGTGCAGGAGGTTGGACTGATGAAATCTAAAGACCTACTTTTGAATAAAAGACTAAAATGAATTCTTACCTATTTTAATTATAAGAAAAAATAAATTGAGAGTTTTGTATTAATTAGGTAGGGTTTGGTTTTTTGTTTCTTTGCTTGTCTCTTTTCCCATTGATTGGGGTTGTTTCATAGTTTTCATTCTGGTCTTAGCATCAGAATAATTATTCTTCTCTTTCTGAGTAGTTTATGTAAACAAATGAATAAACAAACAAAAAGCAGAATCAGACCTATAAATAAAGAGAACAAACTGATGGTCACCAAAGGGGTGCGAGGTGGGAGGATGGACAAAATGGGTGGAGGAGAGAGGGAGATGCAGGCTTCCAGTTATGGAATGAATAAAGTCATGGGAGTAAAAAGCACAGCAAAGGAATATGATCAGCAATACTGTAATGGCATTGTATGGTGACAGATGGGAGCCACATTTGTGGTGAGCACAGCATAATGTATCAGCTTGTTGAATCACTATGTTGCACACCTGAAACTAATGTAACATTGTGTGTTAACTATACTTATATGAAAAAAAAATTTTAAAGCACTTGCATTCGGGATAAAGTGTAGCTTTTTTGGTTACCTTTTTCTTTTTCAAATTTAGCTAATGCTGTATATTTTGTTTGAGAAGTGTGGTGGTATGAAATTGAAAAGACAAAAACAAAAATTTAAAACTATCATTTATGTATGTTTCTTTTCTGTCTATATTCTTATTTTTATTTTTTCCACTTCGTCTCCCTCTAACTTGTATTGATTTTTTTTTATTTTAGCATTTCTTATAATACCTTGTAGACATAAATAATGGGCTGTAAGTAAATATTTAAATTTAAGGCATAGATAATAGTATCATAACTCTTAATAAAATTTGAAAGCATAAAAGGAAGGAAACAGCAGCATGATATTTGTTTTTAATCATAATTATATTAATTCAGTCTTTTCATTCTGACTAAACAGACAGAAGACGGTAAGAATATTAATAAGCAATATATATATTTTTTCAATCTACTATATTTGTTTCCTCAAATGCTTTTTCCTCAGGAGGGAGACCGCTTAAGTGATGAAGATCTGTACAAATTTCTTGCTGATATGAGAAGGCCATCTTCTGTTTTACGGCGATTAAGACCTATTACAGGTATTTTTAAATTTTCAGTGGACATCATTATAACCCTATTATTCCTAATATGTCATATTTTTAGTAATTATGTATTTCTTTTTTCATTTATCTGGTCCATATGTCTTTCTTTGCCCAGAAGACTGTCAGTCTTCTTCAGTTCATTATTCTGCCTTTGTGGTTTTAACAGTTTATATGCAAGATTTAGTACTTTTGATAATTTGAGTACTAACATGAGAATGATGAATAGTATCGTGGGTTAAAATTATTTTTTAGGGGGAAAATGTACATAGAATGGTAAATATTCCAAAACAGATTGATACTGTGGTCAGAACAAATCTCTGCAGAGTAAAACTGTTTTGTTTGTTGTTTCAGAGTAAAGAAATTTAAATTAAATCACTTAACCTTCAGAATGTTGGCTTACCCCGATGCTGGATCCTTTTCTGCTTCTTTTTCTTTTCTTTAGCTTCTTTTTTCCTTCTCACTCATTTATTCATTCAGTAGGCATTTGTTATTTTACATGTACTGTATCTGTATTGGTAACTTGTAAGTTTGAGACTCGGTAAAATAAATTTAGAGGTCTGAAGTAATAGTAATTTTGATATCTTTCCAGACTTCTTGCAAAAAGAGGATCTAAATCCTTCCAAGAACATTTTTAATATGAAGTTTTTATTTATTTGTTTACATTGTTCTTATATTTTTATACGCAGCTCAGCTGAAGATAGACATTTCTCCTGCACCTGAAAATCCCCACTATTGCCTAACTCCAGAGCTGCTTCAGGTGAAGCTTTACCCAGACAGTAGAGTTAGACCTACCAGAGAAATTTTGGAGTTTCCTGCCAGGGATGTCTACGTTCCAAACACTACATACAGGTAATACATTTTAATTTTGGAGATTTCTTTTTTTTTTTTTAAGATTAAAGAAATGTCTATTTATTTATTTTGAGAGAGAGAGAGAGAGAGAGCGCGCGCGCACGCACAAGTGTGGAGAGAAGCAGAGAGAGGAGAGAGAGAATCCCAAGCAAACTCCACTGTTAGTGTGGAACCTGCTTGGGCTCAATCTCAGGAACTCTGAGATTATGACCTGAGCTGAAATCACGAGTCACATGCTTAACTGACTGAGCTACCCAGGCACCCCTTGAGATTTTTTAAAATTGTTTTTAAAGTAATCCCTACACCCAACATGGGGCTTGAATTTAACAATCCCGAGATCAAGAGTTGCATGTTCTACTGACGGAACCAGCCAGAAACCCCTGTTTTTGGAGATTTCTGAGATTAGGTACTGTACAGTCTATTATTGAAGTAGAACTAGAATGAAACTTTCCAAAATTTTTGGTAGCTTTGTTACTTATTCCATTTCTTATCACATGAATTTATTAACAGCTGAAATGTATTAAGCTTATACTATGTGCCAGGTCAAATGTTAATTGTTTTACGTACGTTATCTTATTTAATCCTCACAGCTTGAGGTAGGTTTTACCTTCATTTTAGGAATGAGTAAGGGATGGAGAGGTTAAGTATACTTCATTGTGGTAGAGCTGGCATTGGCATTGTAAGCTGTTAGGTTAAACGTTAGGACTCCCAGTTACTGTATTTCCGCAGATGTTCTTTTTGTTTTTTTTAAATAAATTTTTGTTTTCTAAAATGTACAGTTGGTAGGGTCTATTCATGTATCTTCACCAGCAGCTGGGGTGTCCGCATTGGTGTTTCTGATAAATTACTTGAGTTCCGTGCTTTGAAACCAGCTTCATCAGTCCTTTCCTAAGGAGCCCCTGCAGGGCTGCCCTGGCAGTCTCTCAGAGACAACAACTGGAGTTACTGGCTTATAATTGGGAACTTCCATACAGTTTATCCTATGTTGCTTCTCAAACAAGACTAGGTTAGTGACGTGGTCCTGAACTTTGCCTATGGGCCACTTCTTTTTGGCCTTCACCCCAGGTTTGTTCACTGGATCTTTCTTCTTCGGCCGACTTTCCAGCCTCTTTCTTCTTCTCATCCTTATGTGGCATTGGGAAGCTCGGAGAGCAGCAGCCTTCCCCGAAGTCTTGCTAAGATGTGGGACAGAAAGCCCTCAAATGTTCTTATTGGCAGAATCTAGTATTACACAGGAGCCAAATTTATGTGCTTGCGCTGTGGCACACAGATAATCAACAATGTTTACTGATGTGCTGCTCAGAATACTTGACATGAGATTGTTGGATAGGCTGTATGGGCTGACCACTGTGTAACACTAAGGGTTCAGTCCGTGACTTGACGTTGGGATATCTAACCGGGCAGCTCAGACGTAGGATTCTAACCCAGACTCCCCCATCACAGCGTATTTCACCACCTAGTTACCCAGTTTCTGAGGCCAGACATTTTGGAATCAAAGTGATTTCTTTCTTTTTATTTATTTTGAGAGAGAGAGAGTGCAAACAGGAGAGGGGCAGAAAGAGAGAGAGAATCCCAAGCCAGTGAAAAGCGTGATGCAGGGCTTAAAATGAAAAACAGGTCTTTCATCTCATTTTTACCAGCTTTCCCTTACCTTAATATCTAATTTTCAGTATGTCAATCACTGGGAACTCTTTTTGCTCCTTCTTTTGGTATTTGATTCCTTGTTTCTAAATAACATATTCATGCTACTATTTCCTGATTCTTGTTGAATTTTAAATATCTATTGACAGTTACAGAAGATGAATATTTAACTCTTACATCTTCCTTCCTAGAAATAAATATGCTTACATAAATCCAGCAGAAAGAACACATACACTTGTCATCTCTCCCATGTATAGTTATATCTGGGTTTTTCATTAAATTAGTGTTATTGTTTTTACATATATGATTCTTATGTAATAATCATTTTAGCAGCTGAGCCATGTAGCTTATTATGATTTTAGTCCTGCATTTGTTGTATATAGCTTTTTATTTTCCTGTAATGGCCACATTGTTTAGTTTCCTTACTTTCTGGTGTGTTTTCACTAAAATTCTCTGTAAAGCTTCTTGCAGTACTGTAGAATACATCAGACCCTCAATCAGTTCCCTGGAAAGTAAAGTGTAAGTGTGGCAGAGAGAAATTCCTTGTCTTGCTAGACTTCCTGCAGTTGTCATCTTGGAGCCTGTTGACCATTTTATGTTGGAAATTTCCTTTGTATTTCTTTTGTGATGGAGTCCTATTTCCCATGTTTTTCTTTCTCAGTTTACTCATTTAATGTGAACCTTTAGTATCTTCCTGAAATAGGATGTTTGGGAGTAATTTCTCTGAGAGTTTTACATCTGACCATATGTTTATTTTACCTTTATTCCAGAATTACTAATTTTTAGATACAGTATTCTAAGTTTTAAATTATTTTCTGTCAAGATTTTGAAAACAGGACACAGCTGTCTTCTGAACAGTGAAGTGAAGCCTTTGAGTGATCTAGTATACTCCTGATTGCTAATCCTTTGTTGGTATCTTTTCCTTTGAAGGCTTTTTTGAGTTGTTTTCTTTATCCCTGATACTCTGAACCTTCATGTGATATACTGATATAACATTTATTTAGTGCTTTTTAGTATGTAATTGTTTTCATTTAAATTAATTTAGTCAGTGTCAGAGGAATTTTATAATTCCAGAGAAATCTTACAATTCTGGCTGTATTTATTTTTCTCTACAATAAGGCTGAGATTAAGAAATTTATCTGGACTTGAACCCAGGTCTTACTTTATTTTCTGTGTTAGTTTTTCAGAGGTTGTACATCTAACATTTATAGTTATTGACAATATGAATAAAATTAAAATTTCTTATTGCTAGATAATTGTTACATTTTTATTAAAGCAGGCAGAACACTTTTATTTACTTTATTATTTGCCTCAAAATGTACATCATTATTTATCCTTGTTTAATGATTTTTTAATGCCATATTTTTTCTAAAGTTTATTTATTTTGCGAGAGTGAGAGCCTAGAAGGAGCTGAGAGAGAGAGGAAGAAAGAGAATCCCAAGCAGGCTCCACACTGTTAATGCAGAGCCTGCTATGGGGCTCAAACTTGTAACCACGAGAACATGACCTGAGCCCAAATCAAGAGTTGGATGCTTTACCAACTTAGCCACCCAGTCGCTCTGCTTAACACTTTATAATTGAGTTGAGTATCACAGTTGATAGAAATGGCATCCTAGAGTATTATATCTAAGAAGTAATGGAAACAGGCACCAAAATAGAAAATCTAGATATGTTTCAGGATTTGAATGGGAGTTTGGGTAGAGAACCTCTTATCAAGTGGGTATACATCTTACTAAATAAGGAAGCATATTGTTTTCTTTTAAGTATGTATCCAGCTTTAACATATCAGGTACTCCTCCTGGAGAAGAAGGATAAGTTAATACACTAAAAGGTTTAAGTGAATTTAATAAATTATAAGGTACTATGGTTTTGCCGTATGAGTTTTTGGAAATTAAATTAACATATATTTGTAGCTGTTTCAGGTAACTTGTTTGTGTTTGATTTTGGCTTTTATGATTGAGTGCCTTACCATTTGAAGTGTTTAGCATCAGTGAGGATAATTGATTTTCCAAAAGTATAATTATTTTCTGTTCTGACAGTAAACTTTTCAAGTGTAAGAATGCATTCATAGCTAATTAACTTGACAGTGATCTTGAGAGATCTTTAACATTTCTCAGTAGTTTTAGCTTGGACTGAAAAGAAATACTCCATTAATTAAAGACCCAATACTCATCCCAGGCATAAACAATTCATTAAATGTATAAAGAAGAACTGTTCTTCTCTCATGAATGAGTATTTATTCCCAGAAATAAGTAGAAACTTATCAATAAGTTAAGTTTAGGTTTATTCCTATTAAACATTTATTGAAAACAGTTATGCTTTAGGTTCTAAATTTTTCATCAAATAAATTAGTTTTAGATTAGAATTTTTTTTCAAGTTTATTTATTTGTGTGTGTGTGTGTGTGTATGTGAGAGAGAGAGAGAGAGAGAGAGAGAGAGAGAGAGAGAGAGAGAGAGAGAGAGGAAGAAAGAGAGAAAGAACGTGAGCAGGAGAGGGCAGAGAGAAAGGGAGATAGAGAATCCCAAGCAGGCTCCACACTGTCAGCTCACAGACTGTGAGATCATGACCTGAGCCAAAATCAAGAGTAGGATGCTTAACCTCCTGAGCTGCCCAGGCACCCCTGTTTCAGGTTTGAACTTTATATAATCTTTTTTCATCTTACATACAGCCTTTAAGGATCTCATGTAAAATGTTTTAACTCATTAACAAACACTGATAAACTGTGATACAGGATGTCAAGTTTGCTAACTTTCTTAGGGTGCAGAAATGATCGTAGTACTCTGTTAGTAATAGGTCACCCGTGAAAGCTGTTGAAGCAAGAAGGATGCATTATTTTGTTTAAGAAAGAGATTAATTATTTTCTGCTATAAGGGTGTCTTCAAAGACATAAATAAAGTTAGGCACATGAGAGTATAGACATTCAATTATGGTTTCTATACTTGGTATTTTTCCTATTGTTATTTTTTGCCAAAAAAAGTTCTTTCATTTTAGAAAAGAATAATTGTAAAGTTGTATGCAGTTTTTTTATAAAACCAGTCTCCAAGATATATAAGAAAATAGTAGTTTCAGTTTTATTTGAAATGCATATTTTATGAAAAAGTAGGAAGTGGGTTCCTGTAACCAAATTTTGCAGCCATATTTTATTTTTAGGAATTATCTAAAACTGGAGATTGACTGCTTTTCCTTTTTTTTTTTTTTTTACATGGGTATAATAAAAGTACCTATATTGTAGAAATTTGTGAGGATTAAATAAGATAATACATATAAAGGTTTTTGCAAAGTGCCTGGCACATATTAAATGCTCCATTAAAGGGGTGCCTGGCTGGCTTAATTGGTTAAGCATCTGATTCTTCATTTCGGCACAGGTCAGGATTTCATGGTTGGTGAGATCGAGTCCCGCATCAGGCTCTGTTCTGACAGTGCCTGCTTGAGATACTCTCTCTTCCTCTCTGTCTCCTCCTCTCCTGCTCATCTGTACCATTTTTCTCTCCCTCTCTCTCCCTCTTTTTCTTTCCCTCCCTCTCTCCCTCTCTCTCAAAATAAATAAACTTTAAAAAAATGCTTGATAAAAGTTAAGTCATTATTATTGTCTTTGGTTTTATTAAATTATATTTATCCAAGCATTACATAACTAGAGAGAGAATAGTTTGAAAACATAAGGATACTGGGCTTTTTGAGTATAATTAGATAAGAGAATGACTTAAGAATAAGAAGGGAGGTTATCCCGAGTAAAAAGGTAGCTTGCTCTGTATTATTACTTGAGCTTTCAATGCCCATGTAACCTGAACATCAAATCATGTAAGTTGCTTATTCTACTTAATCTTGTTTAAAAAATTTTAGTCTCATGACCGTTAAAGTGTTTAGGAATTTATAGTTTGTTAAAAAAAAAAAACTTTATTATAGCTAGAAAATCTAGCATAGAAATAATTCTAGAATTACAGAAGAGACGTATGAAACCTCAGTAGATATCAGCTAACATACAGATAATCATAAAAATCTGCATAAGTTTCCATAAATATTTGTTGACTAAGTTGTTGCTGGGTCACAATAATATTCTAGTTCAATTTGAATTCTTTTTAACCTTTTAAGGTATGCTTCACAATAAGCTGTAATTTCGGGTAATACACAATAGTGATTATTATAAAAATGTATAGGTGTACATTTCTCCAGTGAATAATGTACAAAAAAGAAAGAAAAGTTGGCTTTAGTTTTTATACCACCATTATCTCATTAACTGTGCTTAGCAACCTGCATGGGGACAGTATGATTATCTGTGTTTTCCAGATGACAAAGCTGACATTCCAGAGGGCTCACATATGTAATAAAAAAAAAAAAACCTAGAAATTTAAGCATTTTCAATGTGAGTTTTAAGATATTTGTACATTGTATTTCTTTTTTAGTATAAAACTTGAGTGTATTTTAAAGGGTCTCATGGGGTAAAAAAGATTTTTAAAAATTACTGTCTGAATAGAGGGAGAGTGAATGGACGTGATTGATGCAAACATTTGGCTGAGGTGAGAAAACAGGTTAAAAAGAGGTAAATTCTGAAAATGACAGATTTCCTATTATTGACTACCTTTTGCTTCTGATTTTTATGATTATAATCAGACAATATAGAAAAAGCTGTCTAAAAGGACACATATGGAAAAAATGTTTTAGTTTAATTTGTTATTCTGTTTTTTCAGAATATGTTTTTAAAGAAATTGTTGAGATTTGTCAAAGATATTTTTAAAAATCTATTATTAAGCTTCACCTAAAATTAGAGATTTCTGTATTTAAATAAGTTTTTTCCCCTACACATTGGTTCACTTATTCTTGCATAGTGTTAATCCAGAAAGGACCCAGTCTTTTCAAATCCTCTAGAGGGATAAATAAGGGTATATAGATGTGTGGTAGGTCTTAGCTAATGTCCTGTATTTCTTATTATGCCAAGTGGAGGTGATTTATATCAAATGCTTACTTTATCAAGGAAATACTTATGCTATCACAATACCACAGAAAACTACTAGTACACTGGTCACATTAAGATAATCCAGTAATAGCAGTGGGAAAAATGTTTTTATTGAGTATCTGAAATCATTTAAATGTTAGATACTGGATTGTGTGTAGTGTTACTCACATTCCAAGTTTGTGTTTGACCTCCACTGTTGGCATTTGAGTTACAAAAATCAAAGTATATGTAATTGAGCAAATGCTTGTGTGTTCAATTTTTAAGAGCTGCATCACAGCACACGCTATTCTTGGCAAGGTTCTTAGAGTTGGTGTCTTTTTTAACAGTAGCCTTAGTTGTAATCACCTATTGAACTTTCATATCTTTGTTTTTCTTCCAATTTTTAGATAGACTGTATCTAGCAAATATTGTGTTACTAAGAATATAAGAACAAATGCAATGTTTTAGACCTGGTAACAATCAGTGTAAGAATGCCATTCTTTTTTATTTGGACCTTGGTTAGTAGTTAGGAATATACCCCATACATCTCTTAATAATCATTTGCACTCCAGGCTCCAAGCCATCAGCTCAGAACCCACCTTAGGGCTCAAACCCATGAGTTGTGACCTGAGCTGAAGTTGGATGCTCAACCAACTGAGCTGCCCAGGTGCTCCCATAGTCATTTAAAAAATATATTTTATTTATTTATTTATTTATTTATTTATTTATTTATTTATTTATTTTGAAAGAGAGAGAGAGAGGCAGAAAGAGAGAGAAGGGAGATAGAGGATCCAAAGCTGACTCTGCACAGACAGCAGAGAGCCAGATGTAGGTCTTGATCCCACAAACCATGAAATCATGACTTGTGCCAAAGTTGAATACACAACTGACCAAGCTATCCAGATGCCCCACTAATGTAAATATAGTCTTAACCTTTTTATAATGGGAAATGACAAACATATACACAAATAAATGGAACAGGGGTGCCTGGGTGGTTCAGTTATTTAAGTGTCTGACTCTTGGTTTTGGCTCAGGTCATGAGATCTCTGTGGTTCGTGGGTTGGAGCCCCTCGCTGGGCTCTGCACTGACAGAGCAGAGCCTGCATGGGATTCTCTCTCCCTCTCTCTCTCTCGCCCATCCCTGGCTTCCCCCCCTCCCTCTCTCTCTCTCAAAAAGAAACAAACATAAAAAGAACAGTACAGGTAACCTCCATTATCATTCTTGTTTCATGTATTACTTGTTCCCTTTTTTCCTATAGTAGTTTATTTTTTAAAAATTTTATTTACTTATTTGGGAGGGGAGAAAGAGAGAGCGTGCACATGTGCACACATACATGAGCAGGGGAGAGACAGAGAGAGAAGGAGAGAGAGAGCACCCCAAGCAGGCTTTGCGTTGCCAGTGCACAGCCTAAGGAAAATGCTCAAACCCACACACTGAGATCATGACCTGAGCCAAAAGTGAAAGTCAGATGCTTAACCAACTTAGCCACCTAGGCAGCACTAGTGTAGTTCTATAAAAACAAACTCTAGTCATTGTATCATTTCACCTGTCCATCCTTTAGTATATTTTCTGTTGAGTAGTTTCATAAATGTATTACGTACTGATTGAATTTTTTCTCAATGTTTTGTTTCTAGAAACAGATTGGCCACCAGTCGAAATGTATATGTTCACATTATGACCTATGTAATTCATGTTTTTTGAACTAAGTCATATGATGGTAGATCTTGGTTTAAATTTGGGGTTCTTAAATTTTTCTTATCATGGTACCCTTTGGCAGTCTCTTGAATCCTGTATTCTCTATATTGGAATAATGTTTGTACGTGCATAAAATAAAATAGAATTACAAAGGAAATCAATTACATTGAATTATAATTATAGAGATATTAAAGTTCTGACATGTTTCTTTATTAATGAATTAAATAACATCTAGCCTCGTGTCTATAAACTACCATATTTTCTAAGCAGTAATAAGCATGTAACAATATTCTGAGATATCTACACTAGTTGTGATATAAAAATATGCATCATTTCTGTTAATAACAAAGTCTCAGGTGTTGCTAATACTGGTATAGTTAGTCTCCTACATTCATTATTTAAGGAAATGCAAATTTCAGTGAAAATTAAGGAGTATTTTGCTTCCCATTCAAGTTTATAGTCCCCTGCTTTAGAGTATTGGTTTTTATATTTATTTTTAGTTTTCATGGATGTCTCAAGCTATTGCTAGGTACTCTGCTGCTCTGGTTTTGTCCTAGATATACCACTCTTGCTTTTATTCCATCTTGATTGGTCCTAGTTTATTTTAACTACAAAAGTTTTTGAGTTGAGAGCTCTGTTTTCTACCATTTTAACATAGCCACCCAAGAGGTTTCAGATGGGGGCTTGCATTTGAATGTGAGGAGTGTTACCTCAGTCAGACTCCGAGGGAATGAGTAAAGTTCCAGAAGAGTAGCAGAATATGAAGAGAGCAGTTTTGTTCTCCTATCCTGAGAATTAGCATATTTTCAATTAGGAAAAATTTGTACAGATTCCTTACTTAAAACATTATGGAGTGATATCCAAGATCTAGCTTTTACAAATATGTACATTGTTTAGTTCATAAAACCATTCAAATACCATATATCTTACTTGGGGTTTACAACAGCCCTAGAGGTAGATTTGTGGCAACATTGTTATTGTTCTCGTATATGGGATGTGGAGGCCAAGGCTTAGTTGCTTCTATGAAAATCCGTCCAGCCTTACGTCTTTAAGGTTGTTGATTGTTGCTTTTTCAGATATACCTATCATTTTGTTAGACATCTGATTGCTCCCAGGGGTAAACATAAGAATTTAGAAAAACAGTTTGTTTGAGGTAGCATCCTTGATTTTATATTTTCTAAAAGGTCATTGAAACGTGATTTTATTAATGTATATAATGGGAGATTGTTAATTCTACTCTCATGACCTTGAACTCAACATTTTACACCAGTTGAGTAATTTTGTCTCTGTTAATTTGCCTTGAGAAAACTTTGGACTTTGATAAGAAGGCCAACCGTTTGGTCATTTTGTTTTTAATTCCTTTTTTTTTTGCCTTAAATTATTTTTTATTATAATATTTCTTGTGTTGGATGATCACTCAACATTACAAACACAAACAGTGATTATTTTTGTTTGTGATGGAAAAAATCACAATGAAATTTCATTATCCTGTAACAGAAGGTGAAATATGTAACAATCCATACTGGAACTCAAGTACTGGTTAAAACATACAGTTTTGTTTAATGAATGAGCTAATTGATTTCCATGAGTTATGCTCTTAGGAAGAAAAGATTCAAGCATGAAAACATGCTGCTTCTAGGATGATGGGGAGGAAACAGATTATACAACAGTAGGTAACCCTGAAATGAGAAATGTGTATACTTGCGCTCAGTAAAATTCACACTGGTTCAGAGTGAACTCTTGGTATAGAAACTTGGCAGTGATTTACTAAAATCAAGTCGATTGACCATCCTTTTCGATGCTCTAGGAGTTTTTAATTACTATTTTGCATGATTTTTTTATGATTTATCACATGTACTTTTATTTTTTCTTGACTTGCTAAATGCCAGTTGAGGGGTACAAACAGTAATGCTGTAAATTTTAAAGGCAGGAGTCCCCATTTACTAGGATATTTGTAGAGGAAGTGAGATCATCTGGATCTTGAAGTATAAATAGGACCTACCCAAACAAATAGGCATATAGAGGCATTCTAACCAAATGGAGTGGCTTTGGAAATTCACTTTTAGGAAATAGGCAGTGTTTAAAAATAGATAATTTTGATTACTGCTGGGGTTTGTGTTGGGCAGGAAATGATTAAAGAAATAATTTGTGGTCAGATTGTAGAAACTCTTGAATACCTGGAAGAGATTCGGATTTTGTTCTGTAGGCTTATGCCCTTCGAATTGGGATATACCTTCTTGTTATATGAGATATGTAAGACCACAGGATAAACGTGACATATCTCCTAGGAATATCACTTTTTGGAAGATTTGGGGAAGGAACAGCTTTTTATATGAAGATGATTTATAGAGTAGAAGACACAATTCACATGCAATTTTAAGATAAATTGTAAGATTTAAGATAAAGTCCTAATAAGATTCTAAAAGAAATTTGTCTTTATATAAAGCCATTTCATCCCAGCACTGTCAGGAAATGCTTTCATTATCCTAAAGATGTTGTTAAACTCTTTTATTATTTATTTATTTTTAAAATCATGCATTTATCGTGATTTTTATCTATTTATTTAAAACATTTTTTTAACATTTATTTATTTTTGAGAGAGACAGAGTGCGAACAGGGGAAGGACAGAAAGTGAGGGACATACAGAATCCGGAGCAGGCTCTGAGCTAGCAGTTAGCACAGAGCCTGACACAGGGCTCAAACCCACAAACCATAAGATCATGACCTGAGCTGAAGTTCGATGCTTAACTAACTCTTTGATTATCCTAAAGCTGTTGTTAAACTCCTTTATTTTATTATTATTTATTTTAATTTTTTAAAAACTCTTTTAATAGACAAATTTGAACATCATAGGTTAAAGTAGTATGCAGCCATTGTAAATGAAATTTGTTTTAGGAAAATTGAAGGAAGATAGACAAATTTAGACAGAACACTATTTAGATAATTTAAAACTCAGGTTAAAATAAGGCCTTGGTGGGCTTTCAGCAGTAGACATGGGAAGAAATGGTATCATATTAGCAGACCTTTCAAAAGAAGATTATATTCCATTTGGTGGCTTAAGATACAGGAGAGGTGGTTTACAAAGTTAGTAGAAAGACAGATGTTTTCCAGGTTTCAAACTTAGATGGCTGGAAGTGTGAATATGCAGAGGGAAGGAAGAATGTGATAAGGTAAAAGGAAGGACTGGCAGAGGTGGTAAGGCTTTAGTGAATTTATTTGCAGTGTTGAATTTGAGGAGACTATAGGATACCAAAAGGAGGAATGGCAGATGGGCACCTGTAAGATGGGGGAACTGGAGAGAGATCTGGGAATAATATGTAAATTTGGTAACTTTACTCATAGAAAATAGATGAGTCCATGAGAGTAAATAGAATTTCCGAGGATCAGAATAGAAGAGATGATTGAAGATTGTACATTGGCCCAAATATATCACATACTAGGAGGGAATAGGGCTGTAAAAAATGGATTCAGGCTAAGGATAATCCTTGGAAAGTGTAGTAGTATTGTGGAAATGAAATGAAGATGAAGTTTGGAAGAAGGAAATTATTTATTAGTAAGTAGTAGAGAGACCCAAGAGAATGCGGGCTGAGGAAAGGTCATTTGATTAGATAGTTGTGAGTTAGTGGTGTAATTAGAATACTTGGCAAAGTAGTGAGGACACAATTTGTGAATCATAAAAAAAATCCTTTCTCTATCAGAATTCTCTCTCAGGTGAGCACATTTTATATGCAACTTAGTACTCCTAAAAGGAACAAAGTGAAACATATTGTGTAAGAATTGTAAAAAAATTAGAGAATGAATAGAAGAAGCAATTGATAATATTAAATAATGCATTATTTTGTATTAGAAAGCTTCTAATTTTGGGAGGAAAAACTCAATTTGGCATTCTGTTCTGAAGTCAATTTTGACAGTTTGGCTGCAGTTTTAAAAACTAAAACTTATTCTTGCCTTTGTTCTTTTGTACTTTTTTGATATTTTTTTTAAATTTTCTTTTTTATTTTTTATACAGAGAGAGACAGAGCATGAGAGGGGGAGGGGCAGAGAGAGGAGGAGACACAGAACCGGAAGCAGGCTCCAGGCTCTGAGCTAGCTGTCAGCACAGAGCCTGCCGCGAGGCTGGAACCCACGAACGTGAGATCTGACCTGAGCCGAAGTCGGAGGCTTAACCAGCTGACCCACCCAGGCGCCCCTGTACTTTTTTGAACAAAATAATTATGATCCGCATAGATCATACATACTTACATATGACACAGGTTATACATATATGACATATAGTAACTTAAATTACATAATGCCGAATATTTATTGACTAAGGTAAGTCACTGTGTAACTTGGACATTTTATTCTTTAAAAACTGAATTTAATTCAAAATTTTATTTCCATTTGCTAGTTTTTAAAAAAAATTATTTAAAAATACACACTGACAAATGATATTCTGGTCAGCAGATTGGCATCTGGTAATCCTTGAAGATTAAATGATTTAAATTAGAAAAAATATAATCTGGGGCGCCTGGGTGGCTCAGTCGGTTAAGCGTCCAGCTTCGGTTCAGGTCATGATTTCACGGTTTGTGGGTTTGAGCTCTGCGTCGGGCTCTGTGCTGACAGCTTAGAGCCTGGAGCCTGCTTCAGATTCTGTATCTCCCTCTCTCTCTCTGACCCTCCCTTGCTCGCATTGTCTCTCTCTGTCTCTCAAAAGTAAATTAAAAACATTTTAAAAAAGTGTAATCATACTTATATTTTACTTGTCACTAAATAAAGATTTAAATTTCTGTATTTTAAGAGATGAGTCCTTATTGAATTTGGAAATGTACATACACATTTGTCAGGCTGTTTAAACATTCAACAACTTGTTATGATTTTTAGTTCTATTTGACAACCTATACAAAAGTATTAGAAGTAAGTATACTGTGCTCAGGGAGAATAAATTATTTAACTTGATGCCGCAAATACATTCATTTTCATTACATTCTGACAAGATCTCTTTAAAATTGTTTTCACATTATTAAGTGTTAAAATATATAAAATGTATGCAGTATATAAATAGCTAAAAATATGTTAAGTTACAGTGATACCTAATATTAAACTCAATATGACTTAATAATTATGATCTGCATTTAAGACAGTTAATCTACTTCAATATAGTATTTTATCCTGCTTCACCTGATTTCCTAAATAAAGCATATCAAACATTTATTTCAGATTGTGTTGTAGCAAAATGAAACATCAGTTTTAAAATTAGTGTTACAGATTTTCATGTGACTCTGAACTGACTGAATTTTAATTTTAAAATTAACAATATTACAGTATCCAGGAACTATACAATTATCAGTCTTTTATATTTATTCGCGTTCAGAATTTTGGCAGGAAAATTAATTTTTTTAACTGAGGAAGTTGCAAAATTAGCCTACATGATGACTTTTAAAATAAAACTCCATGTAAGTTTTTTATTTAAAAAACTTACTTAAAAATTCACCCATTGATTAAAATTTAGATTGTGACTATATAAAACTGATACATCACAAAATATACGTATAAGTGATAAGAATTTTGATTGGGAAAGATAAATGGTGTTCTTTGAGGTGATTTGATGATATGTTTACTTTGAAGTTGATAGTAGCTTTAAATTCAAGAGTCTATTTCTGAAACCTTCTGTTAAGGATTTAATACCAGATTATCAAACCACAGTAATTTCAGATGAACTTAATGTTTGATTTTTTGGCTTTTTAATTTGTCTCAGTTCACTCAGAACTTTCTGAATCTGTTGGATGGATCAACATTTTAGTTGATTTAATAGAGTACAACCTTCCATTTTGAGACTTCCAATATATTCCTCTTCTCCTCTCTGGCTTAGTTTTTGCTCTTGGCTTGTTATAGTTACCATTTAGGTTGTTTTCCTCACATACATCATGACACCACCAGCCTCCTAAAGAAGATAGATATGGAATTTAATGAATAACAAACTCATGTAGTTACTGTTATTGCATTTCCCCATGAGTACATCTTCATTTCTTATAACAGTATTGTATGCATTATGCATGTGTCCTAATTTTTTTTAAATAGTTTATTGTCAAATGGGTTTCCATACAATGCCCAGTGCTCTTCCCCACAAGTGCCCTCCTCCATCACCACCACCTCTCTTCCCCCCTCCCCCTTCCCCTTCAACCCTCAGTTCATTTTCAGTATTCAATAGTCTCTCAAGTTTTGCATCCCCCTCTCTCCCCAATTCTCTTTCCCTCTTCCCCTTCCCCTGGTCCTCCATGCATGTGTCCTAATTTTAAATAATCAGTGTGAGTCTTATGTATACCACCCAAAATAAAATATCTGAGGCTATTTATGAAACATTATTATAAAATAAAATACCCAACAGTTATAGGTAAAATACCAGTTGAACCATAATCCAGTTAATAATTATGTTAAGAAATTTTTACCTATAGAGAACATGTTTATTCGGGATTCAGTTTTTAAAGAGTTGGCATTGTAGATATTAGCTAATACTTTGGGAAGATATTTCATAGATATGAAAATGAAGTATTGATACTAGGGAAAAGATACCTGAGTAACTTTCTGGACAGTTGACATGCCCTTTTGCTTTATGATCCCAAGTAGAAAATACCAAATCCTTGTGTTCCGGGAGTGCATTGGGAACATTGCCAGTAATTTCAGCTAGGTGTAACGTATAGTTGGTTTCATGATCTCCCAAGTGAAAGGAATATTCGATATAATGCTTGTTGTCTTTCCAGTCTTCTAGTTCAATTCGTAAAATGTAATTAGATTGGTTTACTATGGAGTATATCTTCTCTAGACCCAACCAAAATTCTCCTGGAAAGAAAGTAAAAATCTGTGGGTTATAAACTGCAGATTAGGCATGAATAGGTTTTTGTTTTGTTTTGCTTTTTGGTTTTTTTTTTTTTTTTAAGGGCTTTTCATTGGTGCAAGTCCATGAGTTGTTTTAGCCTTGAATACCTTTGTTATTTTGGAGTGTCTTTAAAATGTTCCTTTTTAAAGCAATTTTATTGAAGATAATGAAATGTACAAAAATATAAAAATATTAATAGGTTTGCCTACAGTTTGATTAGCCTTTTTAAAATGAATATTGTGAGACATATTTCTTGGGTGAAACATACTAGTTGTAGATATGTTAGATCTGGTCATTGGTAAGATATTATCTCATTTCTAGGTCCTTATGTGTTCTGGCTTTGCTATCAAGAATTTATTAATACCTTTATACTATCAAAAGGTTTGTTAAGAATTTCTACTGTTTTATCCAGTACTACTTGGATGGTAGTATCATTTTCTTCAAATATAGTCTTGGTCTTTGATATTTATTTAATATACCTTTCTTTGTAGAAAAATAAGGGAATAAAATTTTATAGACATTTTAAATTAAAAACAATCTTAGTAACTTCTCTATAATTAAAATTTTTTATTTGGAATTAAAATCAACATAAATATAAATAGACTCTTATCACAGGCCTTTCTATTAAAGTATTTAAGGGAAAAAGTCAAACTTTTTATTGCTATTGAATCGGAAGACCATTTTAGGATTACAAGTACATATGACTTACTTTCTTATAGAAATAAATGAATACTCTAGACTTGGGGTTACAAATAATCATTCTTAGAAGATTAGGTAGGGATTTAACTAGTAGCATGAATACAAAATTTCTTAAATGGTTAAATAGCACTGAATGTTAAATAAAATTTGATGTCATAATGGATGTTTTCCACTTTATATATGAATACTTACATTTGTGAATTTTTGTAACTTGCCTTTTTGGATTTAAAACCATTTTTGTTTTGCTTATTTTACTTTATCATATTTTGTGTTCAAAATATAGTAATTTGCATTAACTAATTTTCTTTAAATGACACATCCTATAGTATACATTTATAATATTTAAACAGTTGAGATTTAAACATTTAGTGCTGTACATCTGACAGTTTCCTTTTTCTTTCCACCTTCCAAATAATTAATATCTAAAATGTTGAAAAAGAAAGTAAGTGACCTGCAATAAGGATGATTTTCTTCATAGCTCATTTCAATATAGCATTTACCACTCACGTATCAGAGTACATAGTACTTAATCATAATTCTCTAATCATTATAGTTATGATAATTAGAAGCCATCAAATTCAATGATGATACATATACTTAAGAGCAGACATGGAATTGTGGTAAGCATAATTCAAACAGACGCTTGTAATAAGTGTAAATTACTAACGGGTATGTAGTTATTTGTTCTATGAAGTTCTGTGAAGGCTGGGACTATTCCTCATTCCTCGTTGCATTTCTAATACCCAATCCATAATAGCTTCCTCAGTAAATATATTTTTAAATGTTTTTATTTATTTTTGAGAGACAGTGTGTGAGCAGGGGAGGCACAGAAAGAGAACAGGGACAGAGAATCCAGAGTGGGCAGTGTGCTGACAGCAGCAAGCCTGATCCGGGGCTTGAACTGATGAACCATGAGATCATGACCTGAGCTGAAGTCAAATGCTCAACTGACTGAGCCACCCAGGAACCCCAATATTTTTAAGTTAACAAGTAAATGAGTGATGAATGAAATCACCTTACCGTCAAGCCTCCCAAAACCGTATCTGTAGTTTTCCCAAGTTTCATTGAAGTTTTGTGATCCATCTATTCGGTGTTGAATCACTGTCCATGAACTACCTGGATATAATGAACATAATTGTGTACTTTAGTAGATTGATGCTGACAGATGGGACAAAATACTGTTTTCTTGTTTTAGTTTTAATTGGTGATGCTGTGATATAGTTATTAATGTTGCTATGGTAGAACCATTTTATTATTGTATCAAAAAGTTAAGTAAAGGACAACTAATGAATTTGTCTTAATAAACTTACTAACAATAGTAATTTCAGATTACTTTGTGGAAAAAGATGGAGAATATTGAATAAGTGCATGAGTAAATATGAAACTAAACCAAGCAAATATAAGCATTAGAGCTGTATGACTACTCATGTTACTTATATTTAATTTTATATTCAGAACAAATATAACAGGATTAGTTTTACTAATAGGTAGTGAGTCACCTGAGCCAATTACAGTTCATTTTCTCTTCAGGCTGGTTTTACCTGCTTTAACATGACAGTAGACATTAAAAACTTGAGAGTTGCTGGGTCTAATGGAGTAGATGCCACTTGTATGTTCGCCTCTGTTATAGATGGTGGTACAATTAGCAGGAATGTCTAGAATCAAGAAAGTGTTATTACATAAGATATAGTAATAGGAATGGTATCTTTAGAGCTTGGGCTTTTACTTGACATTTTATGGAATTGTGGTGAAAGTGGCCCTTAGCCTTTTTTGGTAATATATTACCAACGATGTACTTTATGCTGAAGGGGATTTATTAGATGGTGTTATGCAAATACTATTAGAATAGTTATTATTGGGGTGCTTGGGTGGCTCACTTGGTTGAGCATTCAACTTCAGCTCAGGTCATAATCTCACAGTTTGTGGGTCTGAGCCCCTCATTGGGCTCTGTGCTGACAGTTCAGAGTCTGGAGCCCGCTTTGGATTCTGTATTATCCTCTCTCTCTCTCTGCCCTTCCACTGCTCATACTCTTTCTCTCTCTGTCTCAAAAAGAAACATTTAAAGATAAATAAAATAGTTATTATCAAACTTATTTTTTTAAAATTGTTTCGTAATGTTTATTTTTAAGAGAGAAACAGAGCACAAGCCAGGGAGGGGCAGAGAGGGAGAGAAAGGGAGACAGGATCTGAAGCAGGCTCCAGGCTCTGAGCTGTCCGCACAGAACCCCATGCAGAGCTTGAACTCAAGAACTGGGCAATCTTGATCTGAGCCGAAGTCAGACCCTTAACCAACTGAGCCACCCAGGTCCCCCCATACTGCTTTCTTTTTAAGAAAAGTGACAAAATGAGAATTTTAGACACATATTTTAGCTGTCAACACAGAACCTGATGCAGGCCTCAAACTCATGAGTCGTGAGATCATGACCTGAGATGAAGTCGGATGCTTAACCGACTGAGCCACCCAGGGCCCCAGGAAGGATATAAATACTACAGGGGACATTATTTCAGTGCTTGGTGCATAGCACTTAGCATGTGGAAAGAGTGAACATACATGAAGGAAACTTAGAGTGATCTTTTGTGTATGTGTATGAATTACACAAAAGTAAATGTGTTTTGAAAGTATTATTTTGTTAAAGTTTCATTGGGAATGGAGACTTTGTTCTATCGTTGTGTTTTTCTTATGAAAATTTTCAAGGAAACAGGAAAGTAGAAACATTAGAGAGAACTTCATAGTCTTTCCACCTGTATTCAGCAATTGTTAACTTTTGCCATTTTTACTTCATAAACATACGTATATACAAATATGTATTTTGCTGTACTATTTGAAAATAATCTGCAAACATCATGCCCCTTACCCACTTAAATATTTCAACATATATCCTTAAACATGAAATTATTTTCTTATATGAGTATAATACTATTATTACATCTAGAAACTTTAAAATACTGTCATATTATCTAATATCAAGTCTACATCTGTATTTTTCTGATTGTCTTAAGAATGTGTTTTATAGAGTTTAAAAAAGGAACTGCCAGGATCCAATTAGGGTTGACATACTGTATTTGGTGGATTTGTCTCTTTATTCTCTTTTAGTTTAGAAAAGGTCCCAAGAATAGTAATTTTTATATGGGAATGTCTAAGATAGAAGAATTTGATGATAATACCTTCAAGAAGGAAACTCGACAAATTAACTTACCATTATGTTCTGCAATTTTTGTTTCATTCAAGTGAAGAAAAGGGGTAGTTCTTGGTGCTCTTGGTTTAGAAGAAAGAGAATTTTCTGTGGATTCTTGAATACCAGTTCTTCTTAGCTGATGAAAGAATATAAATCTTCTTATAAAAATGGTATGGAATACAAAGTTCGGAGATCATGAGGGAGGATAGTAAAATTATAATTTATATACATCTTTAAGTTCATAATATGTTACTGCTTTTGATGTTAAGAGGGATAAATAATGCCAGACAGATTTTACAGATGACTTTTTCTCAAAATATGTAATCAGGAATGTTGCTTAATAAGGTTAAAAAACGAGAGAGAGAGAGAGAGAGAGAGAGAGCAAAGCACAAACCAGAAATTAGATAAAAAACAACAAGACCAAAGGTGGAGACTTTGCTTAGCATATTTTAATATGTTTTATTTACTTACATGAACAGAATATCTATTCTGTTCAATAACAGGCATATTTTAAGCTTTAATAATTCTCAGTTGTATGCCTTATTGATTGATTATTAGACTTGCCTTAAAGACCTAGCACATAATTTGAATAAGGCTGCTTTCTTTCTTTCTTTTTTTTTCAAGTTTATTTATTTTTGAGTGGGGGAGGGGTAGAGATAGAGCGGGACAGAGGATTGAAGTAGGCTCTGAGCTGACATAGAACCTGATGTGGGGCTTGAACTCATGAACCATGAGATCATAACCTGAGCCAAAGTCAGAAATGTAACCAACTGAGCCACTCAGGTGCCCTGAATAAGGCTACTTTCCTAATAGTTTTTTGGAATGTAAACATATATGTAGAGGTGACAGATTGGCAGGTTTATTTGCTTACTTTCAATACATTCAATATTTCATTGTTAGTTTTAGCAATAACAGTTTGTTTTTATGTAAAATGTGCAGGGTTTCTACTTTATTGACTGATAGCTTTTCTGATTGTTGGCCTGAGAAAAACTGAAATTTTAATACCTTATTGGTGTTTTTGATATCAGCATTTCCTAGGACATAATTCATAAGGATCTGTTGCAAAGTTCATTTACTGGGTAGTAGCCTTTTCTCCTAAGTAACTGTGATGTTAAAGTCACTTAACTTAGAGAGTTTTGGATTATTATTTTAAATTTGAGGAAGCTGGATCAGATGATCTAAGGATTCTTCCAACTCAGATATTCATTGCTTTGAATTCTTCATACATTTTTATTGTTAGACAGGATGTATATCATTTGATAATAGTGACATTTTGTTTTTGTGCATAGGCTCATTTAATCATAACAAATGATATCAGAAAAAAGAAATAGAAAAATAATGTAATGAGGAAATTATGGAAATCAAAACTAGTTGTTGGCAACAAACTTTTGGATACTTAGCAAAAATAATAAAATAACCTAGTAAATTATGATTCATAATTAGCAAAAATAACCTGAAATTATGAGTTATAAAATTACTGAAACATATAATGATATGTTTGTTTAGTGGACATTGTTTTATAATTCTTGGCAACAATTTTTTTTACAAGTTCCTTCAAGTTTGTAATATTTTTGGAACCCTCTTCAGTGCCTGTTTTATAGCATTACTAAATATTTTTGAACTGTGGTATGCTATATTGAAATGTGTGAGTTCTCACATAGCTTTATTCAAGACAGGTATCTCCCTCACCTAACCAGCTGTTTACATTGTAGGTTAATTATATTGTTGGGTATTGAACTTTAATTATCAAGCACACGGTTTCTAATACTAATAATAGCATGCCTTTGTTGGCTTCTTTGTGTTAAATATGACATTAGCCTTACTCAACATATATATATTGAGTTCCTACTATGTCTCAGACAACATTCTACATTTTGGGGCAACAAAAATGTAGAAATGAAGAAAAAATGAAGAAAATCCCTGTTCTCGTGGAGTTTACATTCTAGTGAAGGGAAGACAAGATAAATAAGTAAAAAATACATATTGTGT
Source organism: Suricata suricatta (assembly GCF_006229205.1). Lineage (NCBI taxonomy): Eukaryota > Metazoa > Chordata > Mammalia > Carnivora > Herpestidae > Suricata > Suricata suricatta. The sequence goes on from NC_043707.1 coordinate 92,077,860, forward strand.
GAAATATAGACAGATGTAAAGGAAAAAGGATTTTAAATTTGGACTTAGAGTTTATAATTTTTGATTAAGCCTTACTAAGAGTAAGGCTTCTTTGAGAATTTTATATTTGAGAAAGACCTAAAGGAAATGAAAGTGGACCAGGCAGATACCAGGGAGAAGAGTATTCCTGATATGGGGAGCATGGGCAAAAGCCCTGAGACAGCAGCATGTTCAGTGTGTTTGAGTAACTGGGAAGAGTACCCCAGTGTGACTAGAGTAGTAGAGATTAAGTCAGAGAGATGAGTCATCTGGGGTCATGTAGGCCACTGGGAGTGAGATGGGAAGCCACTGTGTGGTTTTAAACAAAGACAGATATGATCTAATTTTAACTTTTGATAGAGTCATGTTAGTGGCTATATTGAAGATATGGTTTATATAATTAATTTTTTTCTCACAGCAAACCTATAAGATAGGTTCTGTTATTTTCTTCATAGAATAAGTGAGGAAAGTGAGAGACAGAGGGGTTAAGTAATTTATTCAAGGTCACACAAAAGTTTTAAAGCCAAGATTCAAAACCAGGTAGTTTCTGAGCTTCAGTCTCCAATCTTAAGAATCTTGCTGATGTTGTCTGTTTACGTACTATCCAACTATAAGTTTTAAGAATAAATGTAAGATTTAATATTCCCATAAATCTTGATTCTATGTTAAAGATTGGACAGGCCATTAAAATATTTACTTACCTGGTTTTCTATTTCTTTTATTTGACTATGCTGTTGATTTAGTTGTCTGTATTGTTCCTCCACAGTCTGGAGAAGGTTTCTGATGCTGTTATCTTGCTGTTCTACAAAATTCTGAACATAAATTGTTGGGTGGTTAGAAGTTTCTTTTTTCTTTTTTGTTAAATTAGCCTTTTTTGTTTTTTGTAACTATTACAATCTAAATTTTTAAAACAATTAGTGTATTACATAACTAAATATTGGCAACCATTTTCTCTTGTATGCTTTCACATCCTTTTGTTTTTATGTTCTAAAATGTACCTTCTCTAAAACCTGATTTCCTGAACTTTGAAGTAGTTCAGTTAAGTTAAAAAAAGAAACCCGCAGTATTTTAATAGGAATTAATCTTTACCATTTACTTATTACTTTTATCTATTTTATTTTTATTTTTAATTTTATCCATTTTAAATAGGGGAGGGTAGTTTCAAATTATGTTCCTTTTCTTTTTACCTGACTCTAATAATTGGCAACACTATAATAATTTAGCTTTCTAAAATTTTATTAATTGTTTTATAATTTTCATCTGAAATAAAAAGTTTAGTTGTTTTTACGTATAATGTTAGGGAATCATAAAAACCAACTTGAAATTACAACAAGAAATTTTATTTCCCAGAAGCTCTTTTTCCTTGAGAAAAGTATAGTATTTCAGTGATTCAACAAAGTCCCATGTCTTAAAACATTTTTAAAAAAGATCCATATTGAAAACATAATCATGAACCCTCTTTGATTTCTACTTACTTTAAGTGAAGTTACTTCTGGGTGCTCCTGAATTTCAGGTTGATTTTTAGTTAAACTGCTTAATTGCTTCTCCAAATATTTTACTTTTTGTTGAAGTAGGTTTTTTTCTTCTAGGAGGCTTTCAAGTTTAGAGTTGAGTTCAAGTGACATATTCTTTACTTCTTCATTCTTGACTTGTAGTTTGGATGTAGTTCTTCTAAGTTCCTTTTCTTCTTCCTTGATTTCATTGGTTTGCAGTGATAGGTCATAAAAAGACTGATCAAATATGTTGAGTTTTTGAAATATGTCATTAATTTGGCCCTTAGTCTTATGGACAAAGTCTTTAAGACCATGTCCTAACTGAAGCAGGCCATTGGCTAAAATTTTTACATCATCTAACATAGCAAATCTTGATTTTGGCTCCGGAGACATAGAATCATATGATGAATAGTCTCGATCAATTTTAGAAGAAATAACTAGAGGAACAATAAAAAGAAAGAGCTTAATCATGTGCATTTTTATCCTAATTATTCAACGAATTTTCTCCTGCAGGCAGACCTAGGCTTCTAAACTCTATTATATACCACTATTTGCCACATTGCAAACAGTAAGTTTGGCAGGTGAATGTAGTTAATTAATCATTAAGCTGTGTAAACTTGTACGAATGTTACCCTCTATATTGAGTTAGATCAGTGTTAAATGAAATCAAAGAAATGAGCAATTGACCTTATTTTAAATTGTTACCATGTGTAATTCTTCAGTATTATAAACTTCAGTTTCAAGGTTGTGAGAGGTACCTGTTTTGAAAAGCTTATTTTAATTTATCATGACTTTTAAGAGATTTACAATTAAACTCTTCTGACTGGTAAATTAACATTAAGATTGAGGAAGGTCAGCACATTAAAATGCATTTCCCAAAATGTATTTTAGTTATTTTGGAAACAGTAATCTATTTCCAAAAACGGTTTCTCTCTGAAGCCTTCCTCCTCTGCTTCAGGTGGTATTAATGGCTCTCAGTGGTGCATCCTGTGATACTCTGTATAAGCTAACATATGATTATATGTTCCTTATTATTTGCCACTGTAATTGTTAGTGTGTCTTTTGCTTCAGATGATCTTTCCTAACCATATTTGCATATTATCATAAAATCTCATATATTACAAGGCATTCCACTCCCTTTCTGTGATAATATAAAGCTGTGTCTATGTTCTAACTTCTTTTCCATGTGCCCACTGAAAGACCAACAGACTAGGTGATCTTGTACAGTCAAGCCAGAGTTCTGTACTTCCAGTGTCAGAAACAATTTGCTTATTTTAAGTTTGTCTGAACTTCGTGAGCTTGGTAACAATTTTGGTAATACAAATTTATAGTATGTTCAAATTAATAGTATGTTCAAAAGTAAATGTTTTACTGTGCTTCTAACATAGTGTTAAAGGGAAAAATACTAAATACTTTGGTTAAATTATTACTGATTAACCTTCTTGAGTGCTCATTGAGAACTTTTTGAATAATAATAAATCCTTTAAAAATGCCTTATCTTCTGCGTGTGGGTGGCTTGGTCAGTTAAATGTCCAACTCTTGATTGGACCTGAGTTCAGGGCTTAATCTTGGGGTCATGAGTTCAAGCCCTGCATTGATTGGGCTCTGTGCTGGGTGTGAAGCCAACTTAAAAAAAAATGCATTATCTTGACAAATTAGTATAGTGAAATAAGAGCGTGGGCTCTGGAATCAGAATGTCATCCATTCAAGACCCAGCTCTAATTTTCTGGCCTTGGACAGTTATTTAACCTCCCCATACCTCAGTCTTCTCATCTGTAAGTTGGGGATAGTTATTGTACATACTTAAATAAGGTTATGAAAATTAAAAGAAATGATAGGTGTAGAGCACTTAGAACAGTGGCTGGCAAATAGGAAGTACTCAAAATATTAGTTATTATATCACATGAAATGGTCTTTGAACTTGTATATGTGTGTGTAGGCCTATCTGAAAAATTTTTAAATAAAGTTAGTAGCTTTTTTGCAAAGGGGAAAGTTTTAACATAATGTACTTCAGTTTAAATTGTCAATTGTCAAGCAAAACTTTACAACATGAACCATTTCCAAATTTCTATTCTTAGAAATACCTCTGTCTGGTATAAAATAAAGACCCTTTCCTTTGATGGTTTAGGTTTAAGGGCTTTTAGATGTAAGAGTGACAGTCAAGCAGTATACCACAGTGGTTGAGAATATGATTCTGGAGAGAAGCTGCCTGGCTTGGAATCCTGTCTCTGCTGTTCTTCAGCTCTATGACTGTTGGTCAAGTCACTTAGTTTTTCTGTACCTGTATTTCCTTAGCTGTTAAGTGAAGGTAATACCTACTTTATAGGATTGTATAAAGATTAAGAATTAAAAATTTTAAAGCACAGAACATATCTGGTGTATAGTAAATACTCCTAATATTATGTTAGTTATGTTTGGTAATTAGAAACAATCAATGCATTTATGTCCATATTGTAATGTTTTATTGGTGAATATTGTCTAATCTCACGTTAAGATGACATAAGTTGAAAAATTTTTCTAGAATCTATGTTTTCTGCATTTTAGTCTCTTGGACTTTGGTAGGTTCAAGGAATTATGTCTTTTTGTTTAGCCCGTGTATACTTTTTTAAGTGTCTAATACAGAGCCGTATACATGTTTTTTTTAAGTGGGGGAGGGTCAGAGAGAGAGAGAGGGAGAGAGAATCCCAGGGAGGCTCAGTACTGTCAACGCAGAGTCTGATACGGGACTCTATCCCATGAACCATGAGATCATTACCTGAGCTGAAATCAAGAGTTGGACACTCTACTGACAGAGCCACGTTATGTGCCCCTAAGTCTTTCTCTTTGTAAGAGAAATAAAGAATCTGAGTAAATAAAAACATGCAAGTACTTCCACGAATAAAGAAGAAAAAAATTCTTATTATTCATTTTCATCTTCCCTTCAACACTGTTAGATGTTATGGAATTATAAAAGTGCATATAGAACTACTGAAGAAATTTGAATTTTTTTCTTTTTTAAAGGAAAAACGTAGTACTGTGATCATTGGTCATGAAGGGCATATTTCGAAATTTCTCTTACCTAAACTGTCTACTTTTACAGCCTAAAACTATCGACCGTAATGTTTCATCCACCTTCTAATTGGGGAAAAATTGAGATGGGCCAACTTCTCATCTCTTTTGCACTGTAAGCTGTTTATGGGCAAGATTTGTATCATTTTTAAATTTGTATCCCTTACAGTATTTTATGTGGTACAGTGCCTTACATGTTTGAGAAGCAATATAAACATATGGGATGAAAGAGAACCATAAAGTCTTAAAATGGGAGTTTTCAAGTATAACATTTGCATATAGTAGAGGCTCAACCCTTTTAGCCACAGGAGGTACTTTTTAGAGAAAGGAATTCGAAAAGGTTTTTGAATTCACCCCTTCCAGTACATGACAGCAACTGGACGCTGTTACTATGGGAAGGAATTTCTTTCCATTTTGTTTACTGTGTTAGAATATGAACACTTTTTGCACAACATTTATAATTCTTTACATGTAACACTAACAGCTAGATTAAAGGCAGTGGTCACATATTCTTGGTTTATAGTATATTATCCCTGGATACAAATATCTGGATAATTTTCTTTTCTTATAGTAGTTCGACATATTATTGAATATATATAAAGTAAATAATCTGCCTAATTGTGAGCTGTGGAAGAGGGTCCGCATGGGAAGTATAACAGAAATATCAATTTTATAAGTGATTTAACATCTGCCTTTTCATCTCCCTTCTGTCTGAGTACACATTGTCAAAGGCAGAATCTAATCTTTGCTTGAACTTGTGCCTACTTAAATAGAACACTAATCAAATATAACCAGTAATGTTATGAAAATTAAAAAGTTTTCTGCCTAAGAAAATAAGAAACTAAAAATTGGGCCCTAAACTAAGGATTTTTAGTTTCTAAGAACTAATATATAAAACTTTTTAGCAGCGTGGCATTTTAGGACATTTAGAAGTCTTAGGTTTCAACCAAAGCAAAGTCCTTTATCCTCCCCAAGGTTGTGCAATCTTCCAGAGATAGGACTTCCAAATAAAACACAAGGCATTGGGATCTTTTGAATGTGGCATCCCTTTTAATTTCTTCCTTTATAAAATGTGATCATTTGTTTTTGAATTAGAGTTTGGTAGAAAGATTCTGAAAGTAATTGCTTGAGAAAAACACATTTATAAATAGAAATATTTATATTAACTTGACTGAAGAATACTGCCAGACTAATACATCGGATTCCCTTTCTTCTCCTTGTCCAGAATAGGCACTGTTCAATGGAAATATAGTATGAGGTACGAATGTAAAAGAAGTGAAAAGTAACAAGTGAAGTTCATTTTAATAGTGTATTTAATCCAGTATATCAAAAATCATTTCAATATGTCATCAATATAAAAACATTAGTTATTTCGTATTCTTTTTTCATACTAAGTCTTCCAAATCTGGTGTGTATAGTACTTTGAACACATCTCAGTTTGAACAGCCACATGCCAAGTGCTTAGTAGTCTCCTTAGACTATTTTATTGGACAGTGCAGATCCAGAAGATAAATGACCTTTGAAGGGATCGTTTCATTTATCCACTTTTTCCCCTCATGTTCACTATTGATAAATGTTAAATTTTTATGCTGAACGTACTTATTGTAGAAATGCAAGTATTTCTGAAAAAATAAAAATCCTGACTCTTCCCTATTAATATATTGAGGTCTGTCATACCAGACCCCTTAGATGAGTAGCTACACATAATTTTTTTTTAACACAAATGGGATTGTGTTATATATAATCCATGTTATATATAGAGGCGTCTGGGCAGCTTTTTTTTTTTTTTAATTTTCTTTTTAATGTTTTATTTATTTATTTATTTATTTTTAACTAAAACAGTTGACCATTTAATTTTCACATTTCAAATACAAATGAAAATTGCTCTCTTTTTTTTTGTTTTCCCACTACTCCCTTGCAAAAACTATTCTCTGTTTGATAGGAAGGGGGAGCCAGTCTTCCTTGTCATGCTGTTAGAAAGCACCCAGCGTCACAGCACCATGATCTCCTGGTGAAGCAGAACAAGTAATATAAAGTGGGTATAAAGAGGCTCCCGTCTCTCCTTATCTGTCTGGCCGCGTCATTCCCGGCCGAGTGGGCACCATCGTGGACGGGCGGGAGGTCTCATCATCGGGGGCCCAGGCATCACTGGCATGTGGCCTCCCGTAGGCGGCCTCATTCCAGGAGCAGGTCCCACTGACATCATCCCAGGAGGAGGAGGGCCCATCATTGGCATCATGGGAGGGCCCCCCATGTGGCGTGCTGGCATCATACTGGGGTGAGGAGGACCTGGGAGACTAGGGGGAGGTGGAATCAGGCCCCTGAATGAGGAAGAGCAGAGAATAGAGTAGGCGGAATCTTTCCTTGCTGAAATGCAGCAGTTGTTTTGTCGGTCAGGCTCTGGGCTTGCTCTTCCATCCATTTCTGATAGTCTTTCACATTCTCTTTGTGTTTTCTACCACTGCAATGCGTCTTTCTCACAGATGGAGAGTCATGGGTGAGGTATGTGTTGCAGTAGTCACAATAAAACTTGGGCATGTTGCTCTGCAGGCCGTTGGTCACTTTGTCTGTTTTATTTATTTTTGATACAGAGAGAGACAGAGCATGAGAAGGGGAGGGACAGAGAGAGAAGGAGACACAGAACTGGAAGCAGGCTCCAGGCTCTGAGCTAGCCATCAGCACTGAGCCTGACATGGGGCTCGAACCCACGAATGTGAGATCTGACCTGAGCCGAAGTCGGAGGCTCAACGGACTGAGCCACCTGGGCGCCCCTGGGCAGCTTAGTCAGTTAAGCGTTCGGCTTCAGCTCAGGTCACTGTGAGTTCGAGACCTCCATTGGGCTCTGCACTGAGAGCTCAGAGCCTGCTTTGGATCCTCGTGTCTCCCTCTCTCTCTGCCCTTCTTTGCTCACACACACACTCTCTCTCTTTCTATCTCAAAATAAATACTAAAAAAAAAATCAGTTCATGACCTTAATATTTTAAAATTTATTTTCATGAGGGCCAGTAGATTGACTTATTTTTTTTAATGGCTGCATAATCATTTAGTTATATGGATGTACCTTAATTTAATCCTTCCCCTATTAATGACCATTTCAGTTGTTTCAAGTTTTCTAATTGCAAGCAATACACATAGAAAATATCTTCCCATGTGTGTATAAATGTATCTAAATGACAAGTTTGTGGTGTTGACTTTCAGATTATGATTTTCAGGTCAGCTTATTTTTCAAGAGTTGTGCCAAGAGTAATGAGAGTTGCTGTTTTTCCATGAAATTTTACCAATGCTTTGAATGAGAAAAACAATAATCAATAAATCTAAAAGGTAAAAAACATTTGGTTTATTTAGCTGGCCATCTGTTTCGCTCTTTTCATGGATTACCTTAGTATTATGTAAGTCACATCTCCCCATATTCTTCCCCCTTTTTTGTCTCTAACTAATTATAGGAATTATTTACATATTGGATAGTCATTATCTTATGTGTAATGACTGTTGTTTTTCCAATTTGTCGTTACTCTTCTACCTACACATATTATATCACCTCTTCTGCAGAGGCTTTAAAATTTCTCTTTTATAATCTTTGTGGCTCATGCTCAGAAATGCCTTCCTCACCTCTAAAATATGATCTCTTTAAAGCTTTCCTAGTACTTAATGGCTTTATTTTTATTATTTAAACCTTTGATTATTCTAGAATTTATTTTGAGGAGGGGTGAAATACGAATTCATCTTTTTTCCCCTAAATGGCCAGGTGCTATCTCAAACACTTTCTATGAGTCTGTCTTCTTACTGCTGATTTGAAATTCTTCTGAAGAAGTATTATAAGTGCAAGGTAAAGAATTATTAGTTTTATGTGGAAATTTATTGGTGGAATTAGTAGTCAAATGGAAAAAAATCTGGATTCAGTTGTATGCCTTTTATCTTTGGAAACAAGTCCAATTTAAAACTGTTTGGCTTATATTGAAAATCAAACATAGCTTATAGATAATGTTTAATTAAGTTTCATTTAATCTATCCAAACTCCCTGAAGTATTAAGTAACTAAATATTTGTGTGCATTCTGTATCATTCATTTATTCATTCATTCATTTAATATGAGGCGCTGTTTTAAGCATTGGGTTAGATTAACAAGATAGATAAAGTTCTTGCCTTCATGGTGTGTAGACTCTATTAAAGGAGATATATAGACAAGAAATCATATATAAATTGCAAGATATTTTAAAATTGTTTTAAGCAGATTGTTTGGGAGTTGTAAATGGAATAACAAAGTGATATGCTGGCAAAGGAGGGTAAAGATAAGGTTTTCTGAGAATTGAAAGATGAGGAAAGGCCAATCATGTCCATGTCCACAAAGCTAAGATAGTAGTAATGACAATTTAGAGATTCTGAGGAAAGCATAGTGTGTTTTGCTTTTCTGTGTGTTCCACTTGTCTATCCTACTCACAAATTTTTCATTGAAGTTTGTTGGCACATTCTTTAGTCTCAAGTCCTCTTGTGGGCTCCAGTGACATTTTGTGTTCATAGCACTTACACTACATTATATATTTGCTTGCCCAATTCTCCATCTAGACCACAGTTCTGTGTAGTCAAAACTTTGTCTTTTATCTCTGTATTCTTAGTATCTAGCTGCATACTCAGCAAATGTTTGCTACAGTGAGGAATTACAAATAATTACGGGCAGTCTGTTATGTGCTTTGGATCCTGTTCTCCCATAATTTCAAGAATCTTTACTTTCTTATTCTAGTATATGCAAACTGTCTCATCTGGATTCTTCTCACTAGTATTTAATCAAACTCAAACCTTTCCAATCTTAAAAAGCTTAAAAAATACTCATATTCTGTCTCCAATTACTCCATGATCTTTCTCTCCTTTATAGCTACACTTTTCAGAGTTTCACTTATTTCATTGTCTTAACAACTGCTTGCTCTTGCACCTACTTTTATCTGTTTCCAGCCTGATAATATCAGTGACTTTCATGTTGCTAAGTCCAGTTGACCTTTTTCAATTCTTAACTCATTTGGAGCCTGAGTAGTGTTGACACCTAACTGCTTAATTCTTCTTATACTGTTTTCTCTTGGTTTCCATGTCATTACACTCATGGTTTCTCCCCCTACTTCTCTGTCGGTGCCTTCTTGGTCTTGGCAGGCTTATCCACTTCTTGATGGCCACAGAATCCTGAGTTCCTTAAGATTCTAGTTTTTGACTAACATGTATAAATAATTAAGTGATACTCTAATTCTCTCATAGTTGATGTCCTTCAGAATGATTCTCAGTGTAGGAAAATGATATGCAGATGAAAGATAGAAAAGATTAAAAAAAAATCTTAAAATAAAATTAAATATATAGTTTTGAATTGGAATTTGAAGTGTCAGTATGAACGCAGAATGTATTTCATGTTAAAACGATTTCTCCCTCACCCTTCCTACTTCAGTGGCCTAGAAACAGTGACTAACGCACAACGAGTGCCCAGACTGTGGCTTGGAAAAATATTTCACATACAGAGAACGAAAGCTCCTTGGAGAAATGGCTGATTCTGGTTCTGGGGAGAAACTATAGAAGAAGAGCTTGGAACATCTTGCTGTATCAAATAGCAAGAAGTCATCAAAGACTATGATGACTGAATCATAAGAACACAGGAGCCATTTTGAGCTGGCTTTTTCGTTTGCCAAAGAGGGAACAATTTGAACATCAGTACATATAATACTTGCAGAGTATTGAAACCCCTTCATGTTTGGTCCCTGAGTTTATAAGTGATGCTTAAAAAAAAACAAAAAGAATTTCTCTTATTATATAATGCACCCACTGCTTATTTTGAAAACTGGAAAATAATGGAAAGCATTATTTTCCTCTCACTATAAGGGCTCTTTATTTATTTATTCCACTCACTCAGCTATGAGAGAATTACAGGATCACTTAATTATTTATGCATGTTAGTCAAAAACTAGAATCTTAAGGAACTCTAGGATTCTGTGGCCATCTAGAAAAGGATAAGCCTGCCACATAAGGGCTCACTGGCTAAGCAAATAATAGATGAGGAAAATTGCTCTGAATAGTGATATTCCAGCTATTAAATAAAGACTGATAGGATAGGATACTACCTTTTGGCAGTCCTTAATGGAGCTAATGGATTTAGGCATTGATTATCATCTACTAACTGCACAAAAAGAGACATTTTCCTCCTGATAGGACATGGTATCATTTATGGAATGATCTTAGAAAAAATACCTGAGGCATAAATATGACCAAGGCTCTTGATCCAACTCTGAATTTATAGAAAACAAGAATACATTAAATGTCACTACAGGGATACAAACAAATTTTAGCCTCAAGAAAAATTTACACAAAAATAATCCCATTTCTTTAACAACTATTTTGCAAAAAGAAGATGGAAAGACTTCCCCACAGTCAACTAAGTATCTCTTCCTCCCCTAACTTCTGCATACGCTCTCTCAGGAGACAACATTATTGTGAAGTGGTCTGTTTGTAGGCATTTCTATCCCATTAAACTGTATATTCCGCAAGAGCAAGGAATGGCCTCTAAAAGTTCCTTTATTTCCCTTACATGTAACATGGTACCTGATGTTTTGTACAGAATCAGTAAATATTTCCTGTGTAGATTTAATTTTGTGACTTCAGTGGTCAGTAATAGTCATCTTTGACCTTTAGTTCTTTTGATTAGGAAACTGACAAATTATTATAACATTTCCGTATTTGCCTTTTACACTTTTGACTGTTTGGAGAATAATGGACTTTTCTCCCATGTTTTTAGTGACTTTAAGATCGTAAGCTTTTTGTTATCTACACCTATACCCCTACCCATGGAAATTTTTTTTTCTAATTATGACTCATGTCTTCTCACAAATTCAAACAAAATAAAAAAGTGTAAAAAACAAATTAGAGCCGTCACTGTTAACCAGAAATATCTTATCCATTTCTTTCCTCCCTCCCTTCTTTCCCCAACCTCCCCCCAACTTTCCTCTTCCTGTGTCAGGATATAATGACCTTCTTTGTCTCTTATTATAGTTTTTATTTTAGAGTCAGTTTTGTTTTTACAACTTTCTTTTGGTTTCATTTGCATGGAATATTTTTTTCCCTTTCTTTACTTTCAGTTTGTGTGAGTCCTTACATCTGACGTGACCCTCTTGTAAGGAGTATGTAGATGTGTCTTTTTTTTTTTTAAAACCCATTCAGCCATTTTGTGTTTTGACAGGAAAATTTAGTCCATTTACACTTAAAGTAAATATTGGTAAGTATGTACTTACTGCCATCTTATTAATTGTTTTCCAGCTTTTTTTGTAGTTTGTCACTGTTCCTTTCTTCTCTTGCTTTCTTCCTTTGTGGTTTGATGAATTTCTTTAATGGTATGCTTAGGTTATTTTGCTTTTGTGTATTCACAATAGGTTTTTGCTTTGTGGTTACCATGAGGCTTGCACATAACAGCTTGTATCCAGAACAGTGTATTTTAAGTCAGTAACAACTTAAGTTTGATCCAATTTTAAACATATTTACTCCCTTTTCCCATGTTTTATATTTTTGATGTCATGTTTTACATCTTTTTATCCTGTGTATTCCTTAACCATTGTAGTTATTGTTACTACATTTGTCTTTTAACCTTCATACTAGCTTTGTAAGTGGTTAATCTGCTACCTTTACTATATATTTAACTTTCCAGCAAGATTTATTCGTTGATGTTTTCTTGTTACTAATAAACACCTTTTCTTTTCATCTTAAAGAAATTTTTTAACTATTTCTTATAAGGCCAGAAAAGCCCCTTTAGCTTTTGCTTATCTGGAAGACTGTCTCTACTTCTGCTTCTGAATGATAACTTTCCTAGGCAGAGTATTCTTGGATGGAAGTGTTTTCTCTCAGCACTTTGAATATATCATGCCATTCCCTTCTGGCCTGCAAAGTTACTGCTAAACAGTCTGCTGTTGGTCTTTTTGGGGTTCCCTCATGTGTAACAAATTGTTTTTCACTTCCTACTTTTAGGATTCTCTCCTTTTTAACTTTTAGCATTTTAATTATAATGTGTCTTGATGTGAGTCTTTTGAGGTTCATCTTTGTTGGAACTCTCTGGGCTTCCTGGATCTGGATGGTTGTTTCCTTCTCAAGGTTAGGGAAGTTTTCAGCTATTATTTCTTTCCAATTTTCCATAAGTAGGATATGCCACTATACATCCTGCTATGGAACCTGCTTTTTTTCTTTATCCAACATGCTGTGTATCTGTATCAATAAATATTGATCTATTCTACATCAGTAAATAGTGCTGCACATTGTCATTTTGGGGACTCCATAGGATTCCTTCTTATTAATATTTATTAATATAATTAACTGGAACAGTGCTGATGAACATTATATTTCTTTATAATTATTTGTAATTCTCTATTACAAAAAATGTTGTAGTGAATTTTTTTAACACATCCATTTATACATATATGTAATTCTGTCCTTAGACTAGAGGCAGATTTGTTAGATCAAAGCTTGTGTCCATTTAGAATTTCTATATAGTCCTACCACGTTCCAGAAAATGTTGACCTGTTTTCATTGCTCCAGCAGTTGATTAGCAGGGCTTTATTATATTTGAAGTCTTATTTATCAGAGCTCAGTACTAGTCTTTGGATAAAGTAACTCTTGTTCTCTTTCTTTCTTTCTTAGCCCTTCTTTTGGTGTCTTTTCTTAAATTATTTATCTTCTGTGTGGCAGAAGCAGGGACTGCTAAAGTTGTATAAGATGCAAGATCAGGAACTGGACATGAAGTAAAATAAATACAGAGTAATATGCGATTATCTCATAGCAACTACTGTTAACACCTAGCATATTGTCATGCGTGTGTTTGAACAAGTAATGTGGAATGTTATACCTCTTACGTCCTTGATCATATATATATATATATATATATATATACAGAAGTCCTATCTATAAATGTCATTCTCTTTATAGCTGCTTGGAGGAACTAACGTAATACATTATTAACTTTTTAATAATGTTTCAGTTCTTACTCATTCATTTCCCAGAAGCCTCCTGCAGAGGAAAGAACATGTGTTTTGAAGTCTGACCTATATTCTGATTTCAGCTTTGATGCTTACTTAATTTATATTTGAACCTCACTTAAGTTTTCTGAGCTTCAAGTCATTTGTAAAATTGGGGTATATTTGATTGCTATCTGTTTGAATGATTACCCTAAGAATTAAATGAATCGTTGTATGTGAAAATATATAGTGGCTAGCGTATATTAATAATTCAGTATTTGTTCCATCTCTTTTTTTTGTGGCATGCAGTAATACATCGTTTTTTTTAGACATATATTTACTATCATGTATACTGTTGCCTTCACAGAAATCTTCTCTACATATACCCTCAGAGTCTCAATTTTGCCAATCGTCAGGGTTCTGCACGAAATATAACAGTGAAAGTACAGTTCATGTATGGGGAGGATCCAAGCAATGCTATGCCGGTAAGAAGTTCTTTACTTTCCCTGTTTTCATAAGTGGTTCAAATAGACATGGTTTGTTTTGTTTTTTTTTCTTGATTGGCAGCTCTAATCTGGAAATTAATATGATCTTGTAAACAAAATTTCTAACTATGTTATTTCCTGTACAGATAGTATGAGTTACTTGAAGTCAACACTTCCGTATTGAAGTCTTAATTATTGAGGACTTAGTATATGCTAGTCCCTCCTAGAGATACAAAAGTGAATAACACTTGTAATGAGATAAACACATAAAATTCTAAAATAGTGACTTTCCAAAAAGGATCAGAACAGAATCACCTAGGTAACTCTAACAAAGCACAGATATGTTTTTTCTGCTCTTGTCCTCTGTGATTCTGATTCTTCTCCTTTAGAATGAGAAGCCAGGTAAGGAAGGTAGAAAGTGATGGGTAGTATATGAGGTTGTGGTATAGGTTGAAAATGCTCCCCTGGTGATTCTAATATGTATGATTCTTCCCATCTTTGTTAAGAAACTCTGATGGTAGTGCATATTACACTTACCTAGGGAACTTTTAAAAATACCAGTGCTCAGACTGAATTTTACTCCAATTAAATTATAGTGTCTGGGGGTGAGAACTAGTCATATATCAGTATTTTTATACCTCCCTAAGGGATTACCTTTTGCCGTTAATATTGAGAACCAAGATATGTGCTAAGTATCAGAAGATTGCTGTAGGGATTCAAAGGCATAGGTGTGCAGAGGTAGGAGAGAGTGTCTTGCTGAGGTAATAGGTGGGTGTCACCTGGAGGAGGTATATCTGAACTAAAACCAGAGGTAGTTGAAATGTAGATGGCATTGGGTCCTAGACTGTGGGGGAAAGAAAGCAACTCAAGTTGGAGAATGTCCTTCCACAGAGGTGCAGTGGTGAGTTGCCAGTGAGCTAGAACAGTGTAAGATAAGTCAGAAATGGTAGGTTGAGGCCAGACTGGAGAGGTTCCTGACTGCTCAAATTATCATTTAGGGTATGTAGAACACTAATGAACGCAGGTTCCGTGAAAGTAGATTTTAAGCTCAACTAAAGTTAGTAACATATGGAACAGGAGCACAGCTGTCACTGTAGAAGCTCAACCTCTGAGAACCCTAATAGAGAGAAAATGAGCTTACCACTAGGTGCACTGTTAACAGAGTTTTATTTTAGCCTTCTCTGTCAGTCATTAAATCAAGTTCTTCTGATTTTCTACTTACTAGGAAAGCTGTATATTTTCTATTTTCCCATTGCCTCAGTTTTATCAGCGTGTATAGATCTTGACCACAGTGAACACAAATCACTCATCTTTGTATTTTTCTGTGGCTGCTATTTCAGATCTTTGCATATAATACATGGGGAATAAATATTTGCTAATAAATGCTGAATTTATTTTTGAGGTTTGGAGTTAGCATTTTATATTCTTTATGAGTTCTTTATTCCTACTGAAAGAATGAATATACTATCACAGTTGATGGAAAGGTACTGGATTATGAAAATAGATGCTTTGTTATATGTGAATTACCATATGAATTTGAGCTTATGACAGATGTAGTGAGTGTAAGAAAATCTGTTTCTGTTGTTTGCCTAACAAACTCTTCCTTGTCTTAGCACATGTGTGGCCTCTGCCAAGGCCAGCTGCATCTAGCCACAATAGCGGTTCCAGCACTCCCTCTTTTGGTGCTACCATAGCATCTTCTCATTTCTTTTATGGGCCTTGTCACTTTAAGATTATATGTTTATTTCTTTTATCTTTTCTACCAGATTGTGAGCTCCTTGAGGGCAGGGACCATGTCTTACTCATATCTGTATCTTGATGCCTGTCATACTGCGTGGCACAGAATTGATGGCACAGTCCATGTTGATGAATGATTAAACATTCGTGTCACTTAGTCAGAAAAGGAACACTTCCTACTTTGTGTCATTCATGTTATGAAACTAAATGAGTTACTTTGTGAAAAATGATAGCCTCTCAGTGTTGGGGGGGAGATACTGTGTTTCTTTCACTTGTGTATTATTAGTCATATGCAAATATAATGCTTTTATCTTTATCCTAGTGACTGGTTAAAAGTATAGAAACATAGACATTGTTTTGGCTTAATTTTTTAAAAAATAAGGACTAGTTAAATGGATCCTAATCAAATAATGTTGATACGATAAAATCATAAAGTTCAAATTCTGGCATTGGAACAACCTTTTATAAAAACATGGTAACGTATTCTTGGTAAATTGATGAAATTAGACTTCTCTAGGATAGTCATAGTCATTACACTTTTACACAGCCTTAAAATTAAAGGACCTGTGCGAAATGTTACAAAAAAGAAACAAATAATCTGCTAATATGTTCTTTTTATTTGTGGATGGTACCAATTAATCCCTGTGTGTACGATGTAAAATTTGAGTTATTTTGTCAGTTGTATTGATGGAAGTGCAATGACATGTCCATGTACTTATTTCTGCATATGTAGAGATAGCTGGCCAGACATAAGAGTTAATTTATGGGTAGGTAATGTTGCAAACCTGTCTCACTTAGGAGTGATAAGCCCTGTATCTAATCAGCTGCCCTAATTAACCATGGTATTTCTATTAGAACACAGGAGGCAGATATAACAAACTGAATTATTTTACCTTAAACCTTCTCCAAAATTAATATATTTTTTTAATGTGGTGGATTTTTATTTTAAGACATATGAAAGAACATAAGAATGGCACTCCTCCTTCTTAATAGGATAGCTTGTAAGGAGTACTGGAAGCAAAGGATACATAGCTTGACCTAAAATAGGATTTTAAAATATCATTTATACATAATTTATATTTGATGTACAGAATGATTACTGTTTTAGTGGAGAAGCCACCAATTTTATAGTAGATATATGCTACTATTCTAAGATTGTATTTCTTATATAAATTCCAAATGATATGCTACACCCAGATTTTAAAATGAATTCTTCACCTTCTTTAAGAAAAAGGAAATATAATGAATAGAAACTTTTTGAATGTTTGAATGTCAGATGGTTCTGTAGTTGAAAAGAAATTGACAGCTGAGCAATTGAATTTATTAATGAACGTCAGTAGGCACATTGTTCTTCATTGGGCTGATTTTGCCCATTGTTCTCCAGTAGTTATTAAATCAGACAAATTCTTAAATAGATATGAACATCCAGCATTTATTACAACAAAGTTTCAACGTGCTGTTATTTGTTACAGGTAATCTTTGGTAAATCTAGCTGTTCAGAATTTTCAAAGGAAGCCTATACAGCCGTAGTATATCATAACAGGTACTGAATTCAAATATTTCTTTCAAAGTTACTCACTTCTCAGTGGCATTTTTGGCACTCACGTTAGTGTGTTTACCAAATGCTTTGGTGCACTGGATGTGCAAATTCAAGACAGCTGATCTCAGTGTTATAATTTTCTACCTGTAGATGCATATTCTCTATAGACATCAAATTAAGACTTGATATGCAAAAGATCTTTCATAACAAATTCTCTGACCCTTCCACTTTTATTATATTGTTATTGATATCATTGTACCGTCTGGTCCTTTGGACTTTCCCTGTTATTTTTCCCTTGACACTTCGTAGTGTTACTTAACTCTTTACTAAGCTTATAGCCATGATTTAAATTGGTGGTATTCTCAACATCTAATAATCCTTTGATTTAGTGTCCTTCCATTTTACTGCTTTCAGAAATTCTTAACTTTGGATAACTTTTAATCTCTGCTTTTCTTTTCTTTTTTGTTTTTGTTTTGATTATTGAATGCTGTTGGAGAAAAATTACAAAATTTTACAATCAGGATTATCACAAATTGATGTTATTTTATCTATATAATGGGACTGCAGTAATTCATTTTATTCTATTTTCTTTTTGGCCCTACCACTTTTTGGTTATCTTGTATTCGCTTTTTTATCCTCTATCATTTGGCAGGAGATATTTTAAGCCTTTCTTCTTCTTTATCTCGCTCCTACTTACTCTGTTTGCCTTATTCATAAGCATTCCTACTTTATTAAGTGGAGTGAGACCATCCAACTTGAGAACCATCCACTTGTCTACTCTTTACCTCCGATTATCTCTGCATGGATCTGCATTTCCTTCTAGTTCAAGGGCAGTCAGGACCCACTCCTGGCTTAGTGTGAGTCTTTCATCTCTGCTTTCTACCAGTCTCCTTCTTCCTCTTCCAGAGTATGACTTCATCACCTAGCCCTTCTCTTGTACCATCAGTCCCCACTTCACTGGCTCCATCTTTTACTGTCAAAAGGAAGCATAAATCTTCTATACTTAAAAAATAAAACAAAAGCCTCTCTTCAGTGTTGTTGTGTAGCATGGTTTTTCCTTGCCCTCCTTAAAACTTTCTCACCCGTGGTGACTCTCTCAGTTTCCTCCTGTCTCTTTGGACAATTTTTTTTTTTCCTGTAGTAATTCTTTCTTTCTTTCTCTTTCTTTCTTTCTTTCTTTCTTTCTTTCTTTCTTTCTTTCTTTCTTTCTTTCTTTCTTTCTTTCAGGATAGATCTTCCACACAAAACACTATGATTTCACTCTTGACCCTCTTTTTCTGTACTATACTCTCTGTAAATAACCTTATATATATGTATTTCTCAGAGTTACATTCAATGAAAATGTTAACTACTTTTATCTTTATGTGGATTGTTCGCAACTTTTTATTTTTAGTCATAACCTTCTTTATGAGGTGCAGACATATATTTTTAGTGGCCCAATGGGCATGTCCTTTTGGCAGCCTTCTCAGTTTCCACATATTTATCCTTGATTCTCTTCTAGAGCCTATATTTGTCTTAACTATTTTTATTAATGGAACGATAATTCTTCTAGTTCCTTTGAGTCAAAATTAAAAACATTGTTGCTTTCCTTCTTCTTTCCTCTAATATTCAATCATCTTTTATATCTTGATGATTTTCTTTTTGCCTTATTTCTAAAGATATCCTGTGCTTTTCTGTTTCTGGGCTTTTCTTGGATCTCTTTTTCTATTATAATACTGATTCCCTCTATTAATTCAACTCCTGCTCATTCTTTAAGGCCCATATTGTATATCTCTTCCTGAATACAATTCCCTGATCCAAAACTTGAAGTAACCTGTTCAACTCTGTTCTTTAAGCACTTAACCTTACATGCTATATGCTGTGTACCAGGGGTTGACAAACTTTTTCTGCAAAAGTCCCAATAGTTTAATTTGAGACCTTGTGGGTCATATGGCCTATGTTGCAGTTACTGAACCCTGCTGCTGCAGTACAAAAAGAGCCACAGACAATAAGTAAAGTAAAGCAAGTAAATGGGCATGGCTGTCTTCCAATGGCATTTTATTTATGGACACTGAAATTTGAATTTCATGTAATATTTCAAGTGAAATGTTATTCTTTTGATTTTTTTCATCTACTTAAAAATATAAAAAAATAGTCTGTAGGCTATACAAAACCATTCAGTGGACTGGGTTTGACTGTGGCCAATATTTGACAACCCCTGCTTTATAGCATTGCTATTGATA
This sequence comes from Suricata suricatta, assembly GCF_006229205.1. Taxonomy (NCBI): domain Eukaryota; kingdom Metazoa; phylum Chordata; class Mammalia; order Carnivora; family Herpestidae; genus Suricata; species Suricata suricatta. Next base: position 92,097,365 of record NC_043707.1, read on the forward strand.
TATGTGTGTCTTATTTATATTTCTACTAAATTATATATTTTTGAGGGTAATTATTTTTTAATGTTTATCTTTAAAACCGCCAGAGAAATAACAGTATTTAACATAAAGGTGAACAGTTAAAAGTACTTGTTGATGAATAACTCACAGACGCTCACTTTTCCATAAAAGCCTTCACATAGTATGATTTCAGAAAAGCAAGGAACACTCAATACTAGGAATGATATTGATGAAGAAGGAAGTAATTTCTTAAAGTATCTCATTTATAGCTAGATCTTCATTTTTGTTGCTCTCAGCATTTGTGGAATTAAAATGACAATACCCTCAAACACTGCGAGGAAATTCAACTTTCTCATAATTCAGTGGTGATTAGTGAGGTCAGTTTTGTTCACCAGACATCAAATTCTCAGATGGCTACCATTACTTAATCTTTCTTGTGGGTATTAAAATTCTCATTGATCTAATATTTCTGTGATCAAATCTACACTTTTAGTGTTTTTGAGGCTTATTTGAAATGGAAGGATGTTAGACTTATTAGCATCAGAGGGGGGAAAAAACCCTAATTCGTGAGAAAGCCTTCACTTTTAATTAGTTGGAGCCATGTGGTTTGGATGTATTTTAATTGACTAGAATTCTGAGAGATACTAGCTGAATATGGAAGCTTGGGATGCTAAGATTCTATCCCTCTTAAGTCCGTATAATTAATAGCTGCAATGCTTTTTTATAAAAATGCTCCTACGGACCACTCTCAATGGATATTGAGATGAAAATGCCATTGGTTAAGTCAAATATGATATTTGCTGTATTCGTATAGTGACTGGGAGCACTTCTAAACTGTGGGACAAATGTAATTTATAGTTGTTCCCTGATTTTCTTTTTTGTTTTTTTTTTCTTTTTTCTCAACAGTTAGTACATTAGTCTATGTCCTGTTAATATCTATTTCTTTAGCAATGGAATAATTGATATATTTAATAGAGAGCCCAACAGATACTAAATTGTCTAGAGCTACTTGTTTTTTTTTCTTCTTTTACAAAAGGGTAATACAAATTGATCTTTAATATGAAGTCACTCCTACACTAGAAAAATGATTTTTATGTATGGTTTTAAAATATATACTTATAAAAATTCCTATTACTCTTCATGTAATGTGTATCAGAATATAGAAGGCCTTGTCCTAGTCTCCTCTGTCATACAGTTTCCAATCTAACGAAGATCTCGGCCTCAAGGTGGTGATTATTAATGAATTTTCAAATTGTAGGAGCACTCAGCCCATTAATAAAAATGAGAAATTTCAGAAACAGAGGCAGCTCCCTCAACTGGAAATAGGAGTTAGTTACTTACAGTTTGGGAATAGAGAAAAGTGTTTTGTACTAACAGAAAAATTAAGCATGAATCATGAGAGTTTAAAAATTACTCAAATATACAAATTATTTATATTTGTATATTTATTTAATTTATGTAATTATTTATTTTGAACAAATTACTGACTATTGATCTATTTTGTTTGTTGTTGTTGTTTTTTTTTTTTTGTATGAAGGTCTCCCGATTTTCATGAAGAAATCAAGGTTAAACTCCCTGCTACTTTAACTGACCATCATCATTTGCTTTTTACTTTTTATCATGTTAGTTGTCAGCAAAAACAAAATACTCCTCTTGAAACTCCTGTTGGATATACAGTAAGTGTACCTTTGTTTAATATTTAGCTCTTCAATCTTAAAAGTAGTTACAATATTTGAGATTTAATTGGTGTTCATTATTATTGAGTATTCCCCATTTGATTCCCCATATTGGTTAGGAAGACTTATCATAATAAGAAAATATTCATTAATGTAATTAATTAACTAACATGTATAAATACTTAAGTGTTGGTTCTGATTATTATGTGTTTATCGAACAGTACAATATAAATATATTAACTTTAAGGGTTCTTCAGAAGAGAATGGTTTCAATGTAAAATGATTAAAAGAGACTCTTGGACATTAAAGCTCTTGGCTTTAGTTGAAGGCAATTAAAATTCTTGAGTATTTTTTGAAAATCATTATGATTGAATTGCAAAGGTAAACCTGAGGTAAAGGATATAATGATGTGCTATCACAACTTTGTCAGAAAAATCATGCTGCTACCCAGAAGAGCAAAATCAACAATTGACTCATTTTTTTTTGTCTATGAGATGATTTTGCTAAATGTAACAAAGTAAATTCTTATTTTTTAGTTTTGTTGTCAGCATTCATATTCAATCAAACCTTTCCCAGCATACATTGACACTATTACCTTCATGTAATATGGATTGGCTTTGTGGCTTCTTTCTACTCCAGCTTTTTCTTGAATAGTAAGGACCTCCTACAGACTTAAATTGCATACTTAATAATAGTGTTTTGTAAGGATGCTCCTTAATAAAAATATTGTCAGGGAAGCTTTTCTTTAGAGGAATCATGAAACCTACTATTATTACTTAATTAAATCCCCTTGGTGTTTGGTGGTGTGTGACAAATTTGGCTCATTCCAAATTCTTAAAACAGACTTTCCAAGTAATTACTTTTGTAATGTATTTAACTTAATATTGTTTCCTTTTTAATTAAAAGTGGATACCAATGCTTCAGAATGGACGATTGAAGACTGGGCAGTTTTGCCTACCAGTTTCACTGGAAAAACCACCTCAAGCTTATTCTGTACTGTCTCCTGAGGTTAGTATCTCTTATGGTGAAACTCTCCAGATGGAATGAAATGAGGTTTTTGCCTAAAGTATTTTTTCAAGCAAGACTTTGCTGTTCTATCTAGATGTATGTAGATAATGAAGTAATAATACTACTTTCTCCTATAATTAAAATTACTCTATAGAATACTTAGAAGCTTTTAAAATAAGTATATTGATTTTAAAACCAAAGTAATATGTGAAATATAAGCTTAAAGAAAAGGCAAATTTGGAGAATTTTCATATTATAACATAAAAAGCTATAAATAACTAAGAACATTTCACTGAAAGTCTGGAGGAAAAAGAACAAACCAATTAATTTTTTAGAATCTTTGTAATTGATCATGTATATGAAAATAAAGTAGCTACAAACATGCAATACAAGAGCCATTAGCAACTGTGATGTTGACATACATGACTTAAACAAAAACATTGGAAAAATCTCAATCAAGAATCAATCGCCACTATTCAAAAACCAAAGTGCTTTTTGGGAGAACTGTTACATGATGATCACTAATGTGTGTGCCTTGAGTGTGACAGTTCATATACATTAATCTGAAATACATCTTGGGAATGTTCTAGTAGCATTTAATTTCAGAATAGAACTCAAAAAGTATTCACAAATACATTTGTATTGCTTTTATTAAACAAAAAAAACAAAAACTAAAAAAAGACAATAGAAGTCTACTGCTCCGATCTCCTTTCTTACTATTCTCTGTCACTGATTTTGCCCCACACAGCACAGTGCCGTGGCTGTTCCTCTTACATGAAAAGCACATTCCCATTTCTGGCCCTTTGCTCTTCCCTCTGCCGGTGGCGCCCCATCTCCAGGCCAGCTTCTTCATTTCATGTAGACAACCACTCAAATAACATCTCTTCAGAGAAGGCGGCTCTGATCACTTTGTTTCAAATGGCAGTGTCCACCATTGTTTTGTCCCTTTACTTTGACTTGTCTTCATAATATTTACCACTGACTTTATACTTCTTATATCTTTACCTATTTATTGTCTACAGAGTATAAATTCCAGGAAGTTAGGGACTTTGTCTTCCTTGTGCATTGCTTTATCTTCAAGTACTTAAAATAGTTCTAAAGCTCACAGTGGGCAGTTAGTGTTTTTTATTTTTTAACGTTTATTCATTTTTGAGAGAGGCAGAGACAGAGAAACAGAAAGAGCGTGAGTGGGGAGAGGCAGAGAGAGAGGGAGACACAGAATCTGAAGCAGCCTCCAGACTCTGAGCCCAACTCAGCACAGAGCCCGACTCAGGGCTCGAACTCACAGACTGTGAGATCATGACCTGAGCTGAAGTCAGACGCTTAACTGACTGAACCACCCAAGCACCGCCGTCAATAAGTATTTTTTAAGTGAATGAATAAAGACAGTAGGAAAGAAATACAACTCCCTCCTTCCTCCCTTCGTTTCAACCCCTGCCAAATCTTTCATTTGATTTTCCAGGAACCCATCTCCTCGGTAAAATAAGGTAGTCTTCTGTCAGGGGTAGCATTATATACTTCAAAAGAAAATAAGTTTTTTTTAAATCTGAGTTTATGGAAATTGTGTATTTATTCTTATTTAATTGATTTGCAAATACAAGGTCAGCTTTCTAAAGGGAGACTGATGATTTTCTTCTAGCTGCGAGGCGTGTATGCTCATATATAATATAAAGAACATGATCATGGTTTGGATTTGATGATAGATGTATAGCTGATTGATATGTGATTAAGTGACTAAACTTTTGTATTTTTTAATTCCGGTATTAAAAAAAAAAAACAGCATAGGGGCACCTGGGTGGCTCAGTCAGTTAAGCATCTAGCTCTTGATTTCCACTCAGGTCATGATCTTATGGTTTCTTGAGTTTGAGCCCCATGTGGGGTCCGCACTGACAGCGTGGAGCCTGCTTCAGATTCTCCCTCTTTCTCTGCTCCTCCCCTGCTCACAGGCCCTCTATCTCACTCAAAATAAAGAATTATAAAAACAATTACAAAAACAAGAACAGTATATATTCTTAGCTTTATTATTAGATTTAAAGAATAAGTATGTATTGTTAGTTTTAGTGCTGAATTTTAAAAAAGTGAGAGATCATTATTTAAACATTCAGCTTTTACAGATCATTGCTTCATGCAATTTTGTATTTACTTTTCTGGCTAAGGTTGAGCTCTCTTTTATAGAAGGTCAGAGACCTTCCCAATATGTGTTTGCTTCCGTTGATTTTTGGGCTTGGAATATGAAGCTTGCCATCTAAGCTTACATACTAATGAACTAATTTCTATAACCAGCACACTATTACTTTATAATATTTGTCTCAATCATTTTCAGTGATAAAAGGATCATTTTCTTTTTAAGATTGAGTAAAAGGGAAGGTAAACCTTTGTGTGGCTTTGTTTCATATCATCTTCTTGGTTTTCACTTGTTTTCCCCTTTGAATTTTCATGTTCTTTCACTCTGACACTGTAAGCATTCTTCTCGGACAGGACCCCTGACTGCCTTTCATGTGAACAGTACTCCCAGAGTGATGTAGTATACAACTTGCACAAAAATCACGATGATCTTGACTCCTGCTGTTAGTTAATGAATCCTAAATCTGCATCTTTGCTTATCCATTTTTTGCCAGTTATTTGTCTAGTAAGTTAAAATCCTATTGATATCTTGACTAGCATATCTCAAACATGAAATGTCCAAAATTGGACTCATTTTTGTTGAACACTGTAGGAATCATGTTGAGAGAAAAACCCTGCTCATCAATGAATGTATCTCAACAGAGTATTTGTGAATGGTATTCTGGAGAATTTACCTCAGTTTGGGGTCATCAGGTTTTCAGGATCAGTGTTTATTGAGGTCTAGAAAGCAAATTCATGCTTATAGAATTCATAGATTGATGCATGGACATGTATGACAATCTGTCACCAGATTTTTCTGTTTGTGGGACTATTGTACTCATCCTGGCGCACTCATAATAATCACCCAAACTTTAAAACTTATTTGAGGGGAAGCTGAATGGCTCAGTTGGTTGATTTTTGGCTTAGGTCACAATCTCACGGTCTTGAAATCAAGCCCCTCGTGGGGCTTATGCTGGCTGTAAAGCCCGTTTGAGATTCCCTGTGCCCTCCCCCCTCCCCTCAAAAAAAAAAGAAAGTTTTGTTTGATTATTTATGCCTGAAACATGTCACAATGAAACAATATACATATTCTTTAAAAATCTCATTAATTACATGTCTAATTATTTAACCTACAGATTTATTTGTGTAGGTGTGTGAAGATCAACATAGAGGATGTTCTAAAACAGCAGTTTTTATATATGGATAGTTAAGCTTTTCAATTTATTGCTTTTTTTTAAATAAAATAATAAACACTCATGAATCTACCACCAAATCCAGAGCTAGAACAGTGACAGTAATTCACATCACATATGTGCTTGTCCCCTGTTCCACATAAGAACCTATAGTTACAAACATACTAGTCTTTAAAAAAAGCTGTGGTAAAATTATACATAAAAAATTTACCATTTTAAGTGTCTAGTTCCATGGCATTAAGTGCATTCATGTTGTTTTGAAAACTAGTCTTTTTTTTTTTTAAGTTTATATATTTATTTTGAGAGAGAGAGAGAGAGAGTACAAGCTGGGGAGAGGCAGAGAGAGGGAGAGACAGAATCCCAAGCAGGCCCCACACTATCAACTCAGAGTCCTATGTAGGGCTTGAACTCACAAACTGTGAGATCATGACTGGTGCCAAGCTCAAGAGTTGAAGACTTAACCAACTGTGCCATCCAGGCCCAATGGCCATCCATGTCCAGCTTGGAGCCCAATGCAGCTTGAAATCACAAACCATGAGATTGTGACCTGAACTGAAATCAAGAGTCAGACACTTAAGTGACTGAATCACCCAGGCACCCCTTAAAACTACTTACAGAAATGTTAATTTATTTATTTTGAGAGAGAGTGCATTCGAGCAGGGGAGGGGCACAGAGAGAGGTAGAGAGAAAGAGAATCCCAAGCAGACTCTAAACTCAGTGCAGAGCCTGACAACAGGGCTCCATCCCAAGGCCATGAGATCATAACCTGACCTGTAATCAAGAATCAGACACTTAACCAACTGAGCCCCTTAAAACTACTTTATAATTGAAACGTATATTTATCTGGAGAATACAAGTTACTTTTCTTATATTGTGAAATTAATGAAAAGGCTCTTATGATGTGTATAATCCTTTGGGACTTGCTTTTTTCATTCAGCATATTACCAAGATTTGGTGTTTCTTTATGATCACATATAATGTTTATATATATTGCTGACATTTCATTGTACTTACAATATAATCTAGATTTGTTTTCCATGATGTCCAAATCTCCAAATGATCTGAGCTCTTCCACGTCATTAACATTATCTTCTATATCACTGAGCCCCTTCCTATGTACTTCTAGCTTTTTTCAAATATTTTCCTGTTTCTAAGCCTTTGAATTTTCTCTTTCCTCTTCCTGAACTTCACATGGTTGGATTCTCTTCATTATCTGAATTTTTTATAAACTAGCACTTCCTCAGAGAGGTCTTAACTCCATGAATTTCCAACCCTTCCCTCCACCACACTGCTGATACAATCTATCATTTTTAATCCAATTTTGTTTATTTAATACTTATAACTATCTGAAATTATCTTATTTATTTCCTTATTTTTCACTATAGGAAATGGTGGGTAAGCTCGCTGAGAGAAGACCTTATGATTACCATGAAACTCTAGAACCTAGAAAACTGCATAGAGACTTCAGTAAATATTTATTCTTTGAATTCAGTATTAAAGAGTTACAGGATTATTGGTATTAGCCAAAATTGAACGATGAAATTTTTGTTGCAACCAGTTTCCCCAGAGTGATTAACCATTTGGTAATGATGAAATCTGCCCTGTTCTCTTCCCCACAGAAACACTGGCCATTTCTTTGAATCTTCCTTCTCCCATGCCCATAGGGGTAGGGCAGGTGTTTCACTGGCATGTGGAGAGAAAGGACTCTGGGCCGTGGGTTTGCCAGATCCAGCCATAGTTACTCCCATTCCAAAGCTTGAGTGCCGTTTTGCAGTGAACCACCAGTGACATGCAGGAATAGATATAACCTAGCAACCTTTTAAAAAAGTATTTTTAATATCTCATTTGCCGGAGTTCCCTGGGCATTTCACTTCTTTGACCTAGGTTAGAGATTGACTAAATCTGTGACATCTTGAGTACTCATTAATTTTAACTACATTAGGTGAATGTGCTTGATACATCTGTGTCCTGATTTCTACAAAGAGCACACCAGGTTGTACCAGGCAGGCATTGTCAGGACATGAGATGTCAACATAGATGTATTTAACTATTAACATGGAGGTATAAAATATATGACTTATAATTTTTGAAATAAATATACTTTGAAGAAAAGGAAAAAAATTATAGGACTATTGGTGTTAGCAAAAAATGAAAATTACATGGATCACCAAAGGGTTTATTAGTTTTTTTTGAGGAGGGTGGTACAGAGGGAGAGGAAGAGAGACACACTTAAGCAGCCCATGTCCAATGTGGAGCCTGACTTATGACCATGAGATTGTAACCTGAGCTGATATCAAGAATCAGACGTTCAACTGACTGAGCCAGCCAGGCACCCCAAGAGTTTAATATTTAATTAAATTTTTGCACATCAGTACAATGGTGCAGTAGTTAAGAAAAGTAATATGGGGGCACCTGGGTGGCTTAGTCAGTTGGGCATCTGACTTCTGCTCAGGTCATGATCTCACAGTTTGTGAGTTTGAGCCTTACATCGGGCTCTGTGCTGACAGCAGGCCTGGAGCCTGCTTCGGATTCTTTCTCCCTCTCTGTCTCTCTGCCCCTCCCCTCCACCCCTTTTTCTCTCTCAAAAATAAACAAACACTAAAAAAAATAATTTAAAAAATGAGTAATATCAATTTCAGTATCCCAATAGGATGTTTATAATACAAATATAAAAACAGTATAGTGAGGACCAAACTCACATATCAGGTACACATCAGTAATTGTGTGGGAAATAATTTGGAAAATACGTACCAAGTTTAGCAAGGTTAACTTTCAAAGGCGTAACGGATTGTGGAAGTTTTTATTGTTGTTTTAAATCTCATACTTTTGAAAGGCAGTGTATAATTATTTTCAGGATTTCACTCCTGGCCTTACCATTTGTTCGTTATGTAACCTCAGATAAGTTTCTTAATCTCTCTGTTATGGACTGTGTTATGTCTCCCCACTCCCTGCCTCATCTTCCCACTGCAATCCCCAGATTCATATGTTGAAGTCCAAACCCGCAGTGTGATAGGTTTGGAGATGAGACCTATGGGAGGTCATTAGGTTTAGATGAGTTTTAGGTGAGGTCATGAGGGTGCACCTCATGATTAGTGCCTTAAGAAGAGACACCCGAATACTCTTTCTCTTGGCTGTGTGAGGCCACAGTGAGAAAGGGGCCATCTGCAAGCTAAGAAGGAGTTCTCATCAGAAACTGACTATGTTGCACCTTGATTTTGGACGTCTACGCTCCAGATTGTGAGAAAGTAACTTTCTGTTCTTTAAGCCACACTAATGTATGATATTTTGCTATGGCAGCCTGAGCCGACTAAAATATTTTCTCTGTGCCTGAATTTTCTCATCTGTAAATTGAGAATAATTAATGCTTATAATAAAGAGTTATGTTGATGATTGAATGATAGTGGTCTGTAGAACACTTAGAATGATGCCAGGCACGTGAAAAATGCTAAAGCAATGTTTGCTACTATTATGGGATTCCAGTTTGCTTAGAGTTTTAAGACTGTAGTTCTTCACATGCATCAGAATCACTTGGAGAGTTTGTTGTAACACCAGCTGTTGAACCTTACCCTACAGAGTTTCTGATGCTGGAGGTCTGGTTTGGGTCTTGATTATTTACATTTCCAACAAATGCCCAGGTAATATGCATGCTGTTGTTCCTCAGATCAGACTATTTTTAAAACAGTATTTGTTCACATTTTATTTGTGTATTCTATGTTTTTTTTAATGTTTATTTTTGAGAGGGTGCAAGTAGTGGAGGGACAGAGAGGAGACACAGAATCCGAAGTCTTCCAGGCTCTGAGCTGTCAGCACAGAGCTCCACGAGGAGCTTGAATTCACGAGCCGCGAGGTCATGACCTGAGCTGAAGTCAGACGCTTAACCGACTGAGCCACCCAGGCTCCCCTGTGTATTCTATGTTTTTAACCTGAAGGCAAATGTTTTGGGTTGAAAAAGCTAGTACTAATTTTTGCTTTGAGTGGTTTTAATTTACCTCATCATCTTTCTTTTACAAAAGTTTCAAAACATGTATTCCTTAACTCAGTAGAGCCATTGCATTTCTTACCTACACAGTGTTGACTTTTGTAAGAGGACTGATTTTAATTGGTTTTCTTTTCTATGCATGGTAAGAAAAAAAAATGGCAACCATGGGAAAGAAATCTCTAAAACATTTTTTCCTCTGAGACTTTCTATTTTTGTCATTTATTTCAAGGATATTTGTAATTTCTTGCTTTATTTTCTAATATCCTTGTCAAATTTGTCCAACCTCTATGTCATCTTAGTGTTTGTTGATTGCCTTTTCTAAGTTGAAATTTTTCTGGTTTTTGGTATGATGCAAGATTTTTTATTCTAAACTGGACATCTTGGGTATTATGTTATGGTCTCAGATCTTACTGGTTAGGAGAAGGCTCTATTGTTACATTTCTGCCACAGGTAAAGGTCCACATTCCTTACTTTGGAATGGGTTGAGTGTGCTTATTATTGGATAGAGGTGGGATTTCAGGTTCCCCACTAGGCTTCCGCGGATACCTCCCTGTATACGAGGAGGAAGGGGTCTCTTGGTACTGCTCCCTGCTTGGCTTCCACTGACACCCAGTTGGAGGCGATACTTATTACCACTGGCCTGAGACCCGAGTTTTCCATCTCTGTCTTCTCTAATACCACCCAATGTGGTGAGGGGGTTGGGTGGGGATCTGGGCAACTCATTACAGCCAGCTGAGGATAGACACCTGCTCTCTACTCAGCCTATGGTGGGGAAGGCGGGACAGTGGGGCTGCAACTTTTTTCCTTGTTGTTTCCTTATGTGTGGCCAGAGTAGGGCAATTATTGGCTTTGATTAGAGGGAGCAGACTTTTCTTGAATCTTGTTTTGGTCTGCTCCTTTTGGCATTTCAGGGTTGCCATCTTCTTTAGTGGCCAGTCTAGGATCTGTGAGGCAAAAATAAAGCCAGGGAAACACTACCTTATATTTCCTCACATCCTGAGGTCACTAGCCATTTGCATTCTTCTCTCTACCTTTCACTGTTTATTTTATGTATCATGTAGGGGCAGGAAGGATAGAGAGAAGTGATGTAGTGACTATCTTTTTAAAAATAACTTTCTGTGATCTAATTTTAATTAACATTCCTAGCAATTTACATCAGAAGAAAAGTTTTCTAATCTTTATAACATAACTCTGTTGTAAATGTTTTACAGCTCCATTAAAACAAAATAGTAGTTTTTGTAAGGAAAAAAACAATGTTATAAACCATTAAAATGATATTGTAGGTGTGAATTTATTGACCTCAAAAGAGATTCAGTGTAATATATGAAAAACAGGTTTAAAATAATGTTTTATATGTTATGTGTTATATATTGTACATATATATGCAAAGGTAGGGTGTATATGAATACATATATATACAGAGGAAGATTTGGAATGATATAAAAGGGTATGTTTTTTCGGACGATAGAATTTTGTGTGCATATTTTCTGCTTTTGCTCTTCAAGCCTTTCAATTCTCTTATAGGAAACAATTTTGTAATAAGAACAAAATATAAGTTTTACATTTATTTACAGTGTGTAGAAATATATTTCCATGATATTTTTTTCTCATTGAGGTATTATAATTTTTGTTTTCAAAATATCTGGTCAACTTAAGTATCTGTGATCGTTATACTTAATATCTTACAGGTTCCTCTACCTGGCATGAAATGGGTAGATAATCACAAAGGTGTTTTTAATGTTGAAGTTGTTGCTGTTTCATCTATCCATACACAAGTAAGTTGAGTTTTAATAATTATATGATCAATTGTAACTTGAATGATAAGCATATTATCTAGTCTGACTACTTAAGTCAGTGTTAGTACGGTTATCTGCTGTAAGAATTATAGGACTATATATCAGAAATGTACAGATTTAGAAGTTACTTTTTAAAGCCATCCACAAAGTCACTTAATATCAACACAAGCAATTATTTTGCATTTCAAAATGTCATCAACTTTGTTTTGAACAATTAAGTGACTTTTTCTTTTAGTTTCTGGTAGGTTGCAGAATTAGAATTGAAAAACCATCATACAACTCATTTTATTCCTTATAGAGTCAGATAATTCAAAGAGAAAGAGTTCTTAGGGATCATTTGCTCCATATTCTTCACCATATATCTGAAACAGACCAGGTTTTTCTCAAAGTCTATATATTTACTCTTTCTCTAGCTGGAATACTTTGCTCCTGACATGCACTTCTTTTCAAAAAGGCTTCTGCTTACCTTAGGCCTTTTCTGGAGACTCTTAAATGTAGAAGCCCCATCATTTTCTATCATCTTAGCCTGCACTTGCTACCGATTCTAGCTCTTACCTGCACTCTCTCACACTTTTGTATTTTTTCCTGTGTGTGTGTGTAGTGTGTGTGTACGTATGCATACATACATATGCATTTATTTATTGTTCTTTCCTCATTAGGCTGTAACCTCTATAAGGTCAGGGATGTTATTACCTTCAAGGAAAGAAACTTTCCTTCAAAGACCTTATACCTTACAGTATAATAGGGGAAAATGTATAAATAATTGCAGTACAGTAAGTTATTACTGTGTTAGATATATGAACGAAATCCTCTCAAGAGGAGAGAGTTGTCTATTCTGCTGGGAACTGAGATACTATATTGATAAGTAGGCATTTAACATACAGAGAGAGAGAGTGGGTTACTCAGTTGATAAAAAGCAAGTGCAAAGGGATAGTGGTTTGTTTAAGGACAGGCAAGTAAACTGGTGTGAATGTAATTTATAGTGCATGGGAAATCGTGATAGATGAAAATAGAAGACCAGGCTGGTTACAGATTGTGAAGGACCTTGAATGCTATATAGAGTTAAGGGTCCAGGTAGATGGTGATTTCTAACCTAAATAGGAAACATGAGAGAAGCAAATTTGGTAGCATGCTAAGAGAGATTTTGGAGATAATCAAGATGATTCTGGAGCTGTAGTGAATTTATTTTTGAGCCTGTTGAATTTGAAATGCCTATGTACTTAAGATAAAAATATCCTAAGGCAGTTGTAATTAAGTTTGAGTTTAGCATTGGGGGTGACAGAATAAATGTGATAGCTGAAACTATACTGGGGAGTGTTTTTCCAGGGAGAAAATGCAGAGTGAGAAGAGGCAAGTATTGAAAATGGAATCCAAATGGAAACTAACTTGACAATAAACTATAAAAGAAAACAAAAAGAGAGAAGAAAAAAAGAAAATGGAATCCAACTTGAAAAGGGAGGGAGTAGTACACGTGGATTTCCAATGCCACCCTCAAGTTCAGTGGTTTTTCTAGCAGAACTCACAGGACCCAGCATGCAGCCATATTCACAGCTATGATTTATTTTAGTGAAAGGTATAAAATCAGCTAAGGGAAAAGAGGTCAAGTTCAGAGGAAACAAAGCACAAGCTTCCAGGAGTCCTTTCCCAGTGGAGTCACATAATGTGAGTTAGAGCAGCACACATGAAATGTTGTGTATCAGGGAAGCTCATTCTTTTTTTTTTTTTAATTTTTTTTAATGTTTTATTTATTTTTTGATACAGAGAGAGACAGAGCATGAGAGGGGGAAGGGCAGAGAGAGAGAAGGAGATACAGACAGGGAAGCAGGCTCCAGGCTCTGAGCTAGCTGTCAGCACAGAGCCTGACACAGGGCTCGAACCCACGAACGTGAGATCTGACCTGAGCCGAAGTCGGAGGCTTAACCGACTGAGCCACCTAGGCACCGCGGGGGAAGCTCATTCTTTAGAGACTTAGTTCCCAGGGTTTTTACTGTTGGCTTATAACAGAGACACCCTCTGGCTGTCACATACCAAAGTTCTTGATTCCCAGAAGGAAAGCACATTTTCAGCATAAACCATATTGTCTGCCCAAGTAGTTTAGGTCTGGTGAGCCATCATTCCCTGTCAGTTGGAACTCTCTTGAAATCCAAGTTCTGAGATGCCAGCCAAGAGCCAACTGTATAAGCTGGCCTTTCAAATGATAGCAGTCTTAACCTTGTTATGCAAACTCTTTTTTACAGTGAAGTAGGGAAAAAATAAGAAGACAGAACACTTGTATATTAAGTTTAAAAAAAATTTTTTTTTAAATGTCTTTTATTTATTTTTGAGAGACAGGGAGATAGCACGAGCAGGGGAGGTTCAGAGAGAGAGAGAGAGAGAGATACAGAATCTGAAGCAGGCTCCGGGCTCTGAGCTAGCTGTCAGCACAGAACCCGACGCAGGGCTTGAACCCACGAACTGTGAGATCATGACCTGAGCCGAAGCCGGCTGCTCAACCGACTGAGCCGCCCAGTGCCCCACATTAAGTTTTAAAACAACGACAAATGGTAGTAGATAGATTTTATTTAGCAGTATGCAGGTAGAACCCAGTAAAAGAAGGGCTCCAGTGGAATTTTTCCTTTCCCAATACTGGATATGTTCTATGTTTCCTATAGTCCTTACTCTTCTGATAATGATAAAATTGATGTTCAAGTGTACTGTGGAAATATATTCTTTCCCTAATAGTATCCTAATCATTATAAAAGTACAGTATTTTTCATGTTTTTTTAATTCCTATAATCATTGTTAGTTTTCTCCTTTTAGAGTTGATAGTATATTTATATTTTACTCCTACCTTTGCTTTTATGGAGGCAGATACATATGTTGTCTTAAGTGACAAAGAAGGATTTGTGCAAAATATATAGATGATTTAGAATCTGTAGAATGTAAGGGAAGATAAAATGGAAGTATGGACTTTGTAGCACTCAGGCATTCACAGTCCTGATGGCTAATACTCAGAATTTTATAAATTTTTGCAAATCTGTAAAATAACTTCATCATGTATTAACTTTTTTTCTTCTAAAAAATTTTAACATTTATTTATTTTTGAGAGACAGAGAAACAGAGAATGAGCAGGGGAGGAGCAGAGAGAGAGGGAGACACAGAATCCGAAGCAAGATTCAGGCTCCGAGCTGTCAGCCCAGAGTCTGACACAGGGCTGGAACTCATGAACCGTGAGATCATGACATGAGATGAAGTCGGCCACTTAGCTGACTGAGCCACCCATCTATTATCTTTTTTAAAGGATCAGTTGAAGACAGTAATGTTTCTTATGATGTAAGGGTCTGTGCGCGCATTTCTGTTCTTAGAGCTCAGTAAGCTGTGGCTTTTAATTCTTCTTAGTTTGATAATTGCGGGTGGGCGGAGATAATGGGGCTCCTTACTTCTCTGCCAACTTGCCGCCTCTCTCTTATGTTTTTTTAAAAAATGTCTATTTTTGAGAGAGCAGGGGTGAGCAGGGGAGGGGCGGAGAGAGAGAGGGAGACAGAGAATCCCAAGCAGGCTCTGTGCTTCAGTGCAGAGCTTGGTGCAGGGCTTGAACTCATGAACTATGAAATCATGACCCAAGCCAAAATTGAGAGTTGGGAGCTTGACTGATTGAGCCACCCAGCTGCTCTTCTTAGAATGTTTTCATACTTTGCTTATAGCTATTTTTAATTTACTGGGGAAATATATAGTAATTCAGTAATTAAAACATACATATCAAAAGAGAACAATATTAGAACTATAAATGTGAATGAAGCTCTTCGGCATTACTGTCTTCAAGTTTATTTTTATTGTTAACTAAGTTAAAGTCTTCCTGGAGTTGCAACAGACTTTTGCTCACATCTCATTGGTCATAACTGTACACATGGGTATGACAAAACATAAAGCAGCCGAGACACCAAGTGTCTACCCTGGGACTGGGCACATGATTACTTTAAATCAGACTGTAGTTCTGTTAGTGTAGAAGGAGGTTAAATAATAGCGGTCAGGAGTTGGAAGCTGCCAGTAATTTAAATGGGGACAATTTGTATATATATAATTGTTAACTGGGTTGCAGGTGATTCATTCCTAATGGGGTAGAAGAAAATTCTGTGATTGTAATGGAGATAGCAGTTGCAGAGAGTGATAAGGAAGGAGTTTAGGAGCCTGGAGGAGGATCCTGAAGGCTGTGAATCAGACCCCCGAGGAGGGAACACCACTGGTGCTGGAACACACTGCCGTGCTGTGGGGTGGAGGGTACCTGCAGAGGAGCAAAAAGAGCCACCTTTGCTGCTGTGAACACTGCTGCTGTGTCCCTTACCTCTGAGCCCCAGCATTCACATCTGCTAGCCGCTGTCAGGAAACAAACTGGAGAAAGGAAGGCTATTTCCTGCACCCTCTGTTGTCAGAGCCAAACCATAGGCCATCTGAAAAGGAGAAATAGTTTGCAAGGTCTAGGTCCACTGTTACAAAATGTGGCAAAGATTTTTGGGCACCTGGGTGGCGTAGTCTGTTAAGTGTCTGACTTTGGCTCAGGTCATAATCTCATGGTTCGTGGGTTCGAGCCCTGCATCGGGTTCTGTGCTGATAGCTAGCTTAGAGCCTAGAGCCTGTCTTCAGATTCTGTGTCTCCTTATCTCTCTGACCCTTCCCTGCTCATGCTGTCTTGTCTCTCTTTCTCAAAAATAAATTTAAAAAAACATTTAAAAAATGTGGCAGAGATTGTGGGTTTGGATGGAGCTGAGAGGTAATAAATTAATAATGGACACAGGCCATGTACTAACAGACTTGCACAATAATTAAGTTCTAAAACAATAAGGCAGACAGACATTGGGGGAAGAAATCCTTAATTAATATCCGAAGAGTTCATGAGTAATCAATAGCGTTCAAAATGGCCACTTTACAATAATAAATGATAAAAGATAATAGTGTTTAATTGGAAACAATGTTCATATATACTTGTGTACTTTTTGTATCAATTAGTATGAGCTATTTTATGTTAGTCTGGGGAATTTACAGTTATAATTGGTTAGTGCTTTTGTTCATTCTTTATTTTAGGATCCTTATCTTGACAAGTTTTTTGCTCTGGTCAATGCTCTGGATGAACACATGTTCCCAGTCCGAATTGGAGACATGCGAATCATGGAAAATAACTTAGAAAATGAACTGAAGAGCAGTATTTCAGCGTTGAATTCATCTCAGTTGGAACCAGTGGTCCGATTTCTTCATCTGCTGCTTGATAAACTGATACTTTTAGTTGTTAGACCTCCTGTCATTGCTGGGCAAATAGGTAATTTACTTATACTTGAGGAATTATAAAATTTATAATGGGGTATTTCTACCTTTTGCAGAAATAGAATCATGACTTCCTGTTCTCTGTAATTACTGTGTTTGATTTGGGGGAGTGTGGGGTGGGTGTTACCGTTTCTCATGACAGAAAAGAGCTTTCTTTTTGTTTTTATAAAATGTGCCATGTAGACTTCAATCCAGATTATGGAAACACATTCATTTATTTGTTCACCAAATATTGAGCACTTACTATGTGCCAGATACTTGTGGGCTGTGTCCAAGGCTTAGTTCCTCATTTCAAGGATCTCATAGACCAGTTTGGAAAACCGGCAAATAGATAAATGATTTTGCATTTTACATGATATGTGCTTTACCTAGCCTACATTTTGACTCATCTGCTATCTTCTATTTAAAAATAGCTGTTCTTTTCTTCATCAACTCAAAATCTCTATATTCTCGTTTTCTTCTGGGCTGTTCTGCAATTAGAGGTACTCCTGTTTCCCACTCTTTTTCCAAGATTTATTCCTCTTCTTTTGCTACGAGCTTCCACCCAAATCCTGCAAAGTACTTGAGCTTGTAAGAAATTTCAGCTAATGTGTTATAAAAATTTTGTGTTAAATGGTTGCACAATGGAGAGGAATGTTCAGCAACTTGGGATTTTTTAATTTTAGGGCAGACTTGTCAGTAGAGGTGACTCTTGGGTCAAACATTTTAAAGATGAGTAGGAGCCTGACAGTTAAATAACTAGTCTAGGGAGATGAAATAGTATGTGCATCGTACACAAACAGGTACATAAACTGGGAAATTTGGGGGGAATTGTAAGTAGTCATAAATTGACGGGTTGGTGATTAGAGATGATATTGGCGGTGAGGGAGAGGGAGAGGGCTCTTTCATGATACTTACGGAATTGGGACTATTATTCTAAAAGAAATCAATAGCGTTTGAAAGGTCTGGTCTTAATTAGGGAAGTGATGTGACCCCGTTTGACTGTTATAAAGATGAGTGTGCTGCGTGGAGATGAGTTGAAAGTGGGAAATCTGGAGGCAGGAAGACAGATTAGGAATCTTACAGAATTTCATACAAAAAATTCTGAAGTCCTGCCAAAAGACAGGTGACATGAAGAAGAGGGATAGGTTAAGAAATACTGAAGAGCAATTGTACAGAGTACTGACAAAAGAGTCATTCAAGATTTTAAGAAAAAAATTTAGCACTGTTCATTTTTGTAGATTATGTAAATAAAATAACAATAATGGCACTAGTAACAAACATTTGTCCAGCACTTGTTATATGCCAGCAGTAGTGCTGTGTGCTTTATTTATATTAATGTATGAAATCCTCAAAACTCTATGTCTAGGCATTAGAACCACTGTCGTACAAATGAGTAGAGTGATGAGCACAACGCTTGAAAATTTGCCTAAGGATTGAAACCCAGGCAACTGACTTCAGGGTCCCAGTCTTACTTACTAAAGAAGTGTCCACTGGCAAAATTGGCAAGAACAGTTTCAGTCAAACAGTGGAAGTGGAGACCAGACTACAGAGAATTGAGTAGTGTGTAGTATGTGATGAAAGGAATACAAAGTGTATATACTACTCTTCAAAGAAATTCATTTAGAAGAGGAACCAGTGTTGCTTATGGCATAATGATAGAGACATTTGAGCATGTTTATGTGCTTTGTGAAACTTGTGGAGCAGGGAGAAAAAATAAGGTATAGAGGTGTTAAAAGGTTTAATTAATGACGCAAGTCTGTAGGACACGAGTGAAGGTGGAGAGGTCATTCTAATGTATAGGAGAGGGGCACTGATTCCTTTGGAAGGGAAATAAAAATGACTTCAGATTTGGATAATTTGTAGTAAAAAGTTCAGGGTTTTTATACTTTATAACTTTGTACTTTGAGATAAGAAAACAAGATTTCCCGAGAAGGGAATAAAATGAACTTGAGTTTTGAGAAGGATTCTGATGGTTTGGAATAGCTAGTGTAAGGAAAAGGAATTAAGCAGAACACAGGTAAAATTGCTACAGCCCACTTAGGTTTCTGCGTCTCTAGTTCCTTTTCTAGTTCAGTATATATAGATTAGTCTTCCTAAGTGACCACTTTACTGGATTATTTCACTTTTAGGAAAACTTAATTGGCCTCATTTCTGTTCATAATCTCCCGTCTTGATTAAATAAATCCTAGATTCTGAGGCTTTATTATTCAAAATGGCTGTTTGTTTTACCCATTTAGTCAGTGTGTTACCAGAATTTTCCAACTATTGCAAAATTCTTGTTATATAGTAACTTGAATGGGTAAATATTACTTAGCCTGGCATTTAAAATGGCTATACTGTCTTACCGCAACTTTTTTTTCTAGCCACCTAGTCCTTCTGCTGATGCGCTCATGGCAGTCAAACTGCTAATCACTATTCTCTTTTCTTACTATTTTAAGTTGATATTTTTGATAATCCACTTTCATTGTTAATTTTTTTAAAACGAAAGTAACACGTGCTCATCGTCGGTTAATATAGGTTTTCAGAGTCACCTTTAAAATAAGAAGTGACTTTTCAAAGGTGATACACAAGATAAGATTTCTTTGTTTTTAATGTTCATTTATTCTTGAGAGGGAGAGAGACAGAGTGTGAGCAGGGGGAGGAGCAGAGAGGGAGAGAGGGAAACACAGAATCCAAAGCAGGCTCCAAGCTCAGAGCTGTCAGTACAGAGCCCGACACAGGGCTTGAACTCATGAACTGTGAGATCGTGGCCTGACCTGAGCCGAAGTTGGATGCTTAACCGACGGAGCCACTCAGGCATCCCAAGATTCTTTTTTCTTATATGCTTTGTATTATTTTACAAAATAATGGGTACCTGTTGGTTGATGTTTATTTTTTTTTTACTACGCAAACTCCTCCAGTGTTTATTTTTAAAATTTTGTTTAGGAAAGGAATTTTGCTTCAGCTAATACAAGATGGCATTAAAATCAACATCGAATACCTTTATCCACTTACTGTATATAATCACTATAGTTAACACATACAAAGATCACATAACCTTGATCTTTTTGGAATTTGGAGTTTAAAAAAGTTAACACAAAAATATTTTCCTCCTTCTTAATAGTCAATCTAGGTCAAGCATCTTTTGAAGCCATGGCATCAATTATAAATCGGCTTCACAAAAACTTGGAAGGAAATCATGACCAGCACGGCAGGAACAGCCTTCTTGCATCATACATCTATTATGTTTTTCGCCTACCAAATACTTACCCTAATTCACCATCACCAGGTATTTTATTCTTGTTACTTTGAAACTGTCTTACATAGATTGTATGTTCATGGCAAGACTGAAATAATCTAGTAGTCATAGTGGGATTCATCCATTCAACAGCAAATATTTATTAAATGCCTGTTAAGTGGCATGGACTATGCTAGGTGCTGGAGTTAAAAGGATAACTAGCTTACATTTTCAGGCATCATTATTTATACAACTTCCTTTAATTTGAATTAGAACTTGGTTGATTTAATTCTTGGAAATTATTTAAACCTTGAAAATTAGTTCTGTATCTCTAGAAGCATTTCATCATTCTCTGTTACGGTAAGATAAATAGAATGTTAGATTTGTCATCTGGAATGCTGGATACTAAAGAAGAAATAGGATGGTTTAGTAGTTCCCTCATAACCTTGTGAAACCTACAATAATTTAGAAGATTATTCCCTAGAAAAGTCCTGATCTCTTTATGGTAAATAATATAGTCTTTCTGTATATCAGGGTCCAAAGCAGTTACTTGCTTTTTGTATGACGTTGGTGGTAGGGTGGTGGTGGGGGCGGGGGGTGCTGGTGGTGGTGGTGGGGGGGAATGTTGTAGTTTGAATAACTCTTTAGTTCAGTTAGTTAATGATTATGTTGTGCATACCTTTCAACCTGCTCACATATTTGTATGAGTCTTCATTCATCACTAATGATAATGGTAAGTGCCCTTTTCCAGCTATTGGCAACATTAACATTAATAATCATGATAAATAATTATGACATTCATTGTGAGAACTAGGCATAATAGTAATCTGACTCAAGTTTTTTTTAATGTTTTTATTTATTTATTTATTTTTGAGAGAGAGAGACTGGGTGAGTGGGGGAGGGTCAGAGAGAGGAGACACAGAATCCGAAGACAGGCTCCAGGCTCTGAGCTGTCAGCACAGTCTGACGCAGGGCTCAAACCCATGAACCGTGAGATCGTGACCTGAGCCAAAGTTGGATGCTTAACCGACTGAGCCACCCAGGTGCCCCTGACTCTAAGTTTTACCTCATTTTATTTCATAATTACAAAAAGAGAAGTAATTGACTCTTACATTCTGGGTTGTAATTTCCTATCTTGATTTTTAAAATTCTGGTACTTGAGGCTCTGAATGTATATTGCAGACTATATATAGTGTTTCTTCATTTATACTTTCATTCAGTACACTATCAGAATTCCACAGATTCTGCAAAACATCTTTTTTACATGCTGACCTGAAAGACTGTTTAAATTAATTAGTTGATAGGTGTGTGTCATTTGCAAAGATGACACTCAGAAGGATTTCTTTAAGACAATGGAGATCAATTATGGATACAATTGTGGGGTATTTTTATGTTCATAGAACATGGTTGATTTTAGACTAAGAAATTCTTACATTTATAACTTGGGCTCTTAGAATGATCTTAAGTATACATCTATGTCATAAGGTTGTCATTTTGTTATAGTTCAAATTCTTATTGATGAAGACAGAAATAAAACATAGTCTTGTTGGGCACCTGGGTGGCTCAGTCAGTTAAGCATCCGACTTCAGCTGAGGTCATGATCTCACAGCTCATGAGTTCAAGTCCCACATTTGGGACTCCAGCTCAGAGCCTGGAGCCTACTTCAGATTCTGTGTCTCTTCCTTCTGTCTCTGTTCCTCACTCCCTCTCTCTTTCTCCCTCTCAAAAGTAATAAATATATGTTTAAAAAGCAGTCACATTTAACAGTCGCATTTAAGAGATGTTGACAGTAAATTGGCTGTCTGTCTAGGACTTTGTATCAAGGATAGAGTAGGAAGAGTGGGAAAAAGGAAGAGCTATTAGCGGAGCATTTGGGGTCCTAGATATCCTTATATCTAAAATGAAAGTAATACGTGTCAATGTGTGTGTTTTCTATCTTGCTGTTTATTGTGCAAGTAATATATAATCTGAAGCATTGACAAGATCATGATTTTATCATTACATGTGGTTTTGTCAACTGCTATAAAACAGAATTTCTTTGCGTAGGTATTAAGTTTTGAATTTTTTTTTAAATTTCCAGTATTTTTCATTTAGAAATAAAAGCAGTTCATGATTTTTATGGAATTTTGGAAGTAGCAGAGATTTTCTTCAGGTCCTTTCCTGACTAATTTTCTTTGTTTAATTATGTGCTGTTTTATATACAACTCTAGGTCCTGGGGGTTTGGGAGGATCAGTGCATTATGCCACAATGGCTCGATCTGCTGTGAGACCTGCAAGCCTTAATTTAAATCGTTCTCGGAGCCTTAGTAATAGTAATCCAGACATATCTGGGACGCCCACGTCACCAGATGATGAAGTACGGTCCATCATCGGCAGTAAGGTAAACTGAAGATAGTCATCTGTACATTTTGATTTTCAGTTTATGAACAAATGAGCGATGTCTAGTTTTAATTTATCCTTATTTTAAAAGGTATTTGGATTAGTAATAGGCAAGACATTGTACCTTTCTGTTCTCTCAGTATGCCCTGAGTGCTTCATGTTTCTGTTAAGTAAGTTTGCTATTACAGACTGGCCTATGCATTCTGCTCAAGAAAATCTGCCAAATTCAGAGATTTGTTCCGAATGACCAGTCTATATAACTTAACTTTTGTCTGTGTGATACTGCTGTGTAGAAGGGACACATCATTGATATAAACTATGAGCCCCCATCCCTTCTCTGCAAAATATCAGAAACATTGATTAGCCTTGATTGGTAATATAGCTACCTTTCACAGGGAAAACTATAGGAAATGCACCAGCACACAAAAAAGTATGATTTATTTAATGATGGTTAATGATTATTCCACGTAACAAGGGAGACCAGCTAGTATAAGATCCGGCTATATTTATATTTACAGCATCTTTACTGAGCCCTCTTCAAAAAAAAATAAGGAATAGTTAATAGTTACTACCTTTTTATAGGTAAAGCACACAGATAACTCAGTTTGAACAAGCTGGAAAAAAGAATAGTAAGATGGAGGTCAATAATTCATGTTTTGCTGTGTTTTGGCCAAACCCTTTAGAACATATTTTTTCTGCTGTGGGAAAGGAGGCAGGCATCATCGTTGTGGAATCATAGGCAACTTCTCTTTTGCACTTTTAGTCTGTAAGATCTATATAGATGTTACTCTAATTAAACAACTTTCATTTTTTGGTGAACTCCCCGAGAGAATGAAATGCAGAAGTATTTACAAGGGATTCTGCAGAGTAACCTGAGTAATGCAGCAGTTGGAAATGAGAAGGCCTGACCTCTCCACATATATATTTCTACTTTTAGGAAAAGAACTCAGATTTTTTATCTGTGTATTCATTCTTGATCGTATCTCATTTTAATAGAGGTACTACTTAGCATTATTTATCTACTATAAATATAGTTCTTCAGTGGAATGAATCTGATTTGTGAATTATAATAAACTTTCCTATTGAAGAGTTAGGGAAATGAAAAAGACCATTTTCCTAAAGGTTCTACTTATACAATGCCTATTAGTTTCTGTAAGATTTGCTTTATACCTCATCTAGCATAATTCTAGGGTTTTCCTTTATATGATGTATTTGAAATCAAAATTTAAATATCAAAATTTAAATAAAAGTCTACATATATTGAGATGATTATTTCCCTTCTTTCAAGTAGTTCATAAAATGAGACATAATGACATGAAAGTCTGGTGATCTGAGGTGAAAATATAATGATACATATATAAACTTCTGAGAAAGTCATCATAAGATGAGAATTTGTCTTATGACAACACAGCCTCATCCTAATCAAGTTTTATTTAAATGGATTTTATGTTTTCTCTTTTTTTGCCTGAAAATTTTTTGATAGTTACTTTATTTTGAACTATCATTTTAATCATAATAGTTAATGATAATAGTGTATAACTTTATCTCCTTGTTAAAATTGAAAGGAATCTGAAGTTTATTCATTGCGACTGTTTATTTGTTCTGACTTCACTGGCCTTTCCAATCAAGAAATTCTTTTTTTAAATGATTTGTCTTTCATCCTGCCTCAGCCATGGTCATACCCTAGATGTTGTCATTACTAATAACTTTAATTCTCATAATCTCAGTTTCATGCAAACTGTTCTTTATTAGCGCCAGTTCTCTCTAGCACCCTAACTCTAACAGGCTCGTATTCCTCTGCAACCTCTCATCACTTGATCTAATGACCTTTTACTGTGTGTGCCTCAGTCCCTTAGTGTTCTTTCTTCCAATTTAGCTTGCTTCAATTCCATGACCAATCGTTATGGTTATCCCTATTATAATCAAACCTCAATTACCTTCTCCTTCTGTTATTTCATTTGACTTGCTTAGCCAAACCTCAAGTCATAGTTGAGCCTGGTCCTCTGTCTGTGCCAGATGTTTGTGTCAGCACCTGTGCCAATGAACATGACTTTTGAGAAGTGTCATGATGACCACTGTCATGTAAATTTAAAAGCCATGGACCTCAAGAGAGCCCTCAATGCTGTCAGCAATTACACTCTATTTCAGTATTCTGTTTACTTTCCTATTCTCCCAGAAAAAGGTTCCATGCCTTCTTCCCTCAACTGCCCACCAACCCCCCTCACTTTATTGAGAAAATTGAAGCCATCAAAAGAATACTTTTATAAAACTTTTACAAGACATCTACTTACCTACTACCATCTACAACAACCCATTACTTAATATAGTATTCTGCTGGAGACAGACCATCCATTTTTGTGAATCCATTTGTAAACAGCCTCCTATCCCCCTCTCTATTTACTCAGTATCCTCACTCCAGTAATTATCTCACCTCTGTGCTACATCATCATTTGCTCCCTACCTGCTAAAACATCCCATCCACATACAAGCATGCTAGTATTGATCCCATTTTTATTTATCCTGAAATCTCCTCTATAATATTTCAGTGGCTAGCTTCCTCACTGTTTCTCTGCTACCTTTTGTAGTAGAATTCTTTATAAAAGAGTTTCCTAGCTATCTTCAGTTTTTTTACTCCCATTCTCTTTACCCTACTTCAGATATTGCTCCCACGCAAACTGCCCTTGTTTATGTCACCAAAGCTCTCCATGTTGCTAAATCTAGTGGGTAATTCTCAATGCTCGGCTTACCTGACCTTACAGCAGATTTGGACCTAGTCACATTCTTTCCTCCTTAGTTTATTTATTTACTTGCCTTCCAGGCTCTGCACTCTTAGTTTTCCTTTTACATTACTGGTTATACCTTTTCAGTCTCTGTGGATTCTTTCTTCTCTGATTTCTTAATCTGCAAGTGCTCCAGGGCTCTGTCCTTATTTATCTTAATCTTTTTTCTCTCTATACTCACTTGCTTGATGTTTATCAAATTACATAGTTTTAAGTACCACTATAATGTAATGACTCCCAAAATTATATTTCCAGTACAACTCTCTCTCTGAAATTATGGACTTAGATGCCTTTCTTAAATCCTTTTGTTCAGATTTGAATATATGCTAAAGATAGAATCACTGCTCACTACCTTTGCTGCTACCATTTGGTTTGAACTATCATCTCTTCCTTGATTAATGTAATAACCTGAAAAATGGTTTTCCTGCGTCCAACCTACACTTTCTTCACAACATAGTAAACAGAATGCTGTTTTAAAAACCTAAGTCACGAGCACTTGGGGGGGCTCAGTTGGTTGAGCTCCTGACTTTTGATTTCAGCTCAGGCCATGATCCCCGGGTCACAGGATCGAGCCCTGCGTTGGGCTCCATGTTGAGATTCTCTCTCTCTCTCTCTCTCTCTCTCTCTCTCTCTCTCTCTCTCTCTCTCCCTCTCCCTCTCCCTCTCCCTCTCCCTCTGCCTCCTCCTTCATTCATGTGCGCTTTCTAAAATTAAAAAATTTTTTTTCTTAATGTAGTAAATGTTATGAGACAGAGAATCAGAATAAGGGATCAGAAGTTCCCAGGGCAAGACTGAAGAGAAGCAGCACTGGTTATACATTTCAATAAGGTGGTCAGATCCTGGGGTCATGATCAGGTCAGTCGAAATGAAGAATGGATGCTCAACTGACTGAGCCACCCAGGAGCCCCACATTTACCACCTTTTAATGTGCATATAAGTTAGTTATTGTGTTTGTTTACCTTTGTCAGAGTATAAGCTCCATGAGGGCAGGCATAGTTGTTGAGTGGTGTGTCCTAAAGCACTCATAATGGCCAGCACATTGAAGGTGCTTGATAGATATTCAGTAAATGAATGTTAGTAAGCATTGAGATCTATTGCAAGAATAACCTCCTATAAAAAATATGTTTTTGTTTGCCTTTTTGCTGTCAGGATTAATTATCTATTTAATTATTTTAAAAGATTTGGCTTTCTGAAAGTTTGGTTTTATACTTTATTCTTTAATGTAAAATGCAGAACTCCTAAAATTCAAGAATACTTATATCAGTATGATTTTATTACTCTAGTGGCTGTAAAAATCAGATTTGTGAGGCTTTCTTCGTAATTATTTTGCCAAAATAGATCTCTGTGCTAGCAGTATTCTTTTAACATTCAGTTATATAAACATGATTATAACCAGTGTCAGTTTTATTGCTTTTATTCAAATGCCAATGCAATTTTATATGGTTAAATAGTTTCTTTGTAATGTATAATCCCCTATTTATTATGTGGACACTATGCCGAGGATTTGTGGGTACAAAGCCAAATCATTGTATTTGAGCAAGAATATTGATGCCATGTCAGATACAATATGAGCCTTGCTCAAGGAAGGAGCCTATCTGTACTTAAGGGACAAAATGATGTTACAGAGATTCAGCAACAACAAAAAACTTTCATGCACATGTTCACACATTTGTTTAATCTGTTCTATATTAGAGTAAGATCTGGAAACATAGTTAGGACATTAGTAAATATATGTGATGAGTTTGCTTACCTAAGGGTGGTTTGATAGAATTCTTAGCTTTATAACAAATTATGCCAATTATTTGCTTTACAAAATAATTGGTCACAGGTTTTCTTTAAATAGTTAGCTTTGACTTAATGTAATTATAACTGCTCAATCTCAATACTGTGGATATAATATACAGTTAATGGCACAAAGAGATTTATTATTTATTCTCACATTACTGATTAGCATGTGCCTTAGATTTAAAGGAAGTTAAGGAATTGACAAATGAATTTAAGGGTATAGAAAAAATTATTGGCATTGTGGAAATTTATGGTAGAGTGAAAAGCACAGTGGTAGTTTTACAAAAACCAGATACTTAAGTATATTAATTTTGTAACATGAGTAGTGATTGTAAAAATTTTAAACGGCAGAAAGAACTTTATGCAGTGGAGAAACCTAATTTGGAAGACTGGTGAAAACTTTAGTTTTAAGGTATCTGAAAAACATTATTTGCTGATTTGCTTTTATTTGAAATAATACAACAGGGTTATGAGAGGGTCGGTATTTTATTTTAAATCTGATTATATAATTTTACTAGTATTTGAATATTGTCTTTTACTTTGCTGGGAAGCATTTATAAAAACACAAGTAAGAAGTTTTTGTTAGAATAATTTCTTTTTGGGGCACGTGAGTGGCTCAGTTGGTTAAGCGGTCTGATTTTGGCTCAGGGCATAATCTCGTGATTTGTGAGTTCAAGTCCCACTTTGGGCTGTCAGTGCAGAGCCTGTTTTGGATCCTCTGTACTTTTCTCTCTCTGCCCCTTCCTGGCTCATGCTCTCTTTTTCTCTCTCAAAAGTAAACATTAAGAAATTAAAAAACAAAGAACTATTTCTTTATAAGTTGAGAGAGAGAGCAAGTATGCATGCACATGCTTATAAGTGGGGGGTGGGCAAAGAGAGAAGGGGGGGAGCGGGAATCCCAAGTAGGCTCCATGCTCTGCTCTGGCCTGACAGAGGGTTCAGTCTCACCTCTGTGAGATCATGATCTGAGCTGAAATCAAGAGTCAGATGCTTAACCTACTGAGCCACCCAGGCATGCCTGCTAGATCTATTTTTTGAGTTTATTATATTCAAAGCATTATAGTCAGTAATTTATTTCCATATTTCTTCTTTTTTTTTTAAGCTTATTTATTGATTTTGAGAGAGTGAAGGAGAGAGCACATGTGTATTGTGGAGGGCAGAGAGAGAGGGAGAGAGAAAATCCCAAGCAGGCCCTGTGTGGTCCCACAGCTTGAACTCCTGAACCGTGAGATCATGACATGAGCTGAGATCGAGTCAAGAGTCGGTTGCTTAACAGACTGAGCTACCTTGGTGCCCCTTTACTTCCATTTTTTAATTTGATGTTTGAAATATGAGGGAGAGTATTGTTACTCCTGTTTTATGCTGACACTGAAAAAGAGATTAGGCAATATACCTTAGATTTTATAGTTACTAAGCAGTTGAACTTGGATTTCAACTTCAACACTCATCTTACATGTTCAGTGTAAAAAATATGTGGAAATGGGTGATTATTATATCATTTCAATCAGTCTGTATTTTTGGAACAATAAGGCAAATATTCTCCCTAAAACCTAAGCTCTTGAGAGTTCGCAGTTTTTCTTCCCTCCCTCTCTCTCTCAAATCCTCATTCCCTCCCATAATACTGATACATGAGCTTCATTCTTAGAGATTCTTATTTAATTGTTTAGAGGTAAGGCCTTGAACATTTATTGTTGTTGACCTTCCCAGGTGATATAAATGTCTACACAGTTGATTATTGCTGTTACTACTCTTGTTTTACTTTCACCTTTCCTTCGGTGCTTTCTGGTTAAGTTCATACTGACACCCTATTTTTTCTTAATCTTGGGGTGTCTTCATTATTCTTACTCCAACAGTCCTCTTAAAAATCCCTTATATCTGGCTCTGGTTCTTTTAGCAAATTCTCAGGCCACAGCTCTGGTTGCTGAATCAGGATTTCTAGGGTTGGGGCCTAGAATCTGAATGTTATAAAACCTCCCAAGGTGATTCTAGTCATCAGTCAGGTTTAAGAAATTAAAACATCTCTTTACCCGCGATAATAACTTCTTTTAGAGCAAAACAGATGTAATTCACTTCTGGTCATACACATTAGTAGCATGTTAAGTTAACTTCAGTGATAGTAGTGATGAAGATATAATTCCTGTAGACAGTACCATCATAATGCTTTTCTTTATAATATTTATATAAAATAGTAGCCCATTATGTTTAATGGTAACTATTATGTTTAACAAGCACTGTAAAACTGAGCACAAACCCAAAACCACCATTATAGGCAGGAACAAATATTAGTTGTCCTATTTATGTTTTTACATTTTCTTTAATTTTCTTAATTTCTATTGGTCTCTAAAAGAAAGCGAGGAGAAAACAGGGTCAAACAGAATTATGGAATATCAATGCACAGAAGTTTCAGTCATAACAAAATGAAAGTAAAGTCTTTTAGACAAGAATAGAATGATTTTCTTCTTCCATTTTTTTCTCTTAAATTCTAGTTAGATTCAGAGGAAATAATCTGATGCTAATTTGTGCCATCTTTATTTTTTCAACATTTATTTATTACTGAATGACACAGAGACACAGAGCATGAGCAGGGGAGGGGCAGAGTGAGGGGGAGACACAGAATCTGAAGCAGGCTCTGAGCTCTCAGCACAAACCCAGTGTGGGACTCAAACTCACAAACCACAAGGTCATGAGCTGAGCCGAATTCGGACACTTAACTGACTGAGCCACCCAGGTGCCCCAATTCATGCCATCTTTAAAGAGAGTTTGGGGGATTGGTGCTATGGGAACTTTTAGTTCTTCAGGGTGATCCCTTTACATAAAGAGAAATTATCTTTAAATGCTATACTTAATATTCCTTATGATTTAAAAACAAATTATGTTATGTAATTTTGGTGAACTAATACTTCCAGGTGCCTAAAAATTTTGGTTGCTTTAACAGTACTAATTAAAAAACATGTTTGCATTGGAAAGTCTGGATTTCTTTAGGAATAATTTATAGCATGCCACATGTAATATTTCTTTCCTTTCCAACTGCTTTCTATTATATGCTTAGGGTTTAGATCGCTCCAATTCCTGGGTTAACACTGGTGGTCCAAAAGCTGCCCCATGGGGATCCAACCCCAGTCCAAGTGCAGAGTCAACACAGGTGGTGTTTATATTAGAGGTTTCTTTATTGGCTGCTGATGTTTCCTTTAGAATGTTACTTTTAGTACATACTATGATTTCAGTGGCTTGCTTTTTAATCATTAAAAAGTGTGTATTTTTGTTTACTTAGCACATTTTCCAACTACTATGCATGAATACCACCAATTGTACCAGTAATGCTCTCCTTTCCTACTTCCTGTCTTTTCTCCCTTCCCTCCTTGTTATACGCTATCAGTATCAGTGCCTGCTGCTTATGCAATCAATGGCTTTGATCACAGTTTCTACTTTAGGGCTAGCCCATCTTTAGTAGGAATTTTTAAAAAAATTGGTATGGAAAAAACCTGACAGTTTCCATTGGCTTTTGGTTTTGAGTGTAACTGTTGTTATCATTTTCATTCAGCATTTACTCTGTTGTCTTTTTTTTTTTCCATAATTACTGACTGGAAATATTGGTAATAAATAAATTAAATCTTAACAGTATATAATCCCCATGCTGTAAGATTTAGTACCAGAAGCAAAACTAAATTTTAATTTATATTGTGTTGCAAAGTATGAAATTTGTTTCTAACTTAGATGAACTAGGTTTTGCTTACTTAAGTCAAGTTGCTTGATAGCTACTGTTGCATGATACCTCAAAATATACTTCTCATCGGTGTGCTGGCTTTGGAGGGAAATGCTCTCTTCTGGAAGTGTGTAATTCCATGGTAACTGGCAGTGTTTTATATTTGAAGTATATGACAAGCCTGAATAGTGGTTTTTGATCCTAGTGAAAAGTGGGAGAAACCATTCTAATCTTTTAATTTTCCTTATTGAATATAAAATGTTTGGTCCGAGACCAGTGAGAAGTATGTTTTTACTTTTTGCCTTCTCTTACTAGATGTGTGCATGTGTATAGATCACAGAGATAAAAGTTTCATTCTTTGCAGCACTCTGAATTTATATAATCATTAAATTATCCTCTTTTTACTAAAAATATATAGAAGCCATTTTGATACTTCTAACGCACTGTCATTAAAGCAGCTTAAAATGGTGAAAGTTAGATGAACAATAAAACAGTTGTTGAAACCACAGTAAAATGATTTTTAAAACTGTATGTAATCCTCAAGCTGCAAGGTCATCCCCAGCAGACTTTAATGTTTCTCGTCATTCATCCACCCTCACCCCGTAGGCTATGGATCGAAGTTGTAATCGTATGTCCTCGCACACAGAGACGTCAAGTTTCTTACAAACATTAACGGGACGCTTACCAACTAAAAAGGTAGATTCATATGAAGACAATCCGTATAGGGGGAAAATTCCAACAGTTAAATAGATGTAAGATTTCTGTAAATAACCAGTCTGTTACAATAATTGCATTTAAATTATTTGTTTAAAAATACCTTTCAGCAAGCTCTGCTTGTCTGATGCCTCATTTGGGCATACCACTCCGGTGTATGCTCTTTTATGCTATCAGAATATTTCTGTCTTTGGGATTGACTGTTTGAAATCAAATGTGATCATCAAATTTTAGTACCAAAAAAATGTATCAACTCTGAATTCTGTTTCTGTAACTGCTTCTGTTTTGTGTTTTAAATTTCCAGGGAAAGGAAGATGAGTTAGAAAAATTATCACTCTTAGTAAGATATGTTGATTTGCTTCCCTTACGCACAGTTTTGTTAGTCCTTTTTCATATTGATATACACTATTTTGCAAATGCTTTGTATGCATATCCATTATAAGGCAGGAAATTTCTGCTGTGTTTATAAAAAGATTTCAGATACCTGAAAACTTGAACATTAATGGCTTATATCAAAAGTTTAAATTTTTAAAGGTATTTCCTAAATTGTACCAGCAAAGTTCACGAATGTATTCACATATGTTGAAATACATATTTAAGGCACAAACAAGATAGTATTTGTAACTGTGAGTTTTTGGTCTAGTTTCTGTTTGCAGGTACAATTTAGGAGGCTCTTTTCCCACCTGTCCTTTTAAAATTACATTTTACTGCAAGATAACATGTAATTTTTTCAGCTGTTCAACATGCCACTGTCTTACATGTATAAACAGCCGTTTCGTTAATGGGTGTCCTCACTGCATCATTGAATGGTTCACATGCCTTATTTTGCTTCTTCTCATTATATCTTCATTCGTAATTGCATTATTATTTGGTTTGTGTTATCAGCAGATAAGACTTTGATAATAACTTTGGATTTACTTCTGGATAGCTTTTTCATGAGGAGCTGGCTTTGCAGTGGGTGGTTTGCAGTGGAAGCGTTCGGGAATCAGCTTTGCAACAAGCCTGGTTCTTTTTTGAGTTAATGGTGAGCAACCTAAACACATTTTTAATATTGTTTTCCTTCGTTAACAACTTTGTGTTCATTAATTTATGATAAAAATCTTTTTCTGATGTCATCATATGATTTGACGTGTGTCTCCAAGACAAATTAAATTTGTTACATCTCTAAATAAACACTGTGGACTCAGCACAATTTGGGTGGAATTAGAAAGCTCTCGTTAACCACTTTTTTAGAGATGGTTGCAGAAGCAGGTCTCTTTTTAAAGGAAATGTGGCACATTACTTTTTAGTTTGGATGTGGCTAGTGTATAATGGCAGTATTACAGATTTCATCCCAAAAATAGATAGAAAGGGCTTTATAAGATACTCACTGCTTTTATTGTTAGAAATCTCTTAAGAAATGCCAGATACAGCCAATAAAAAAGATAAAAAAATACCATGACACTTTTCACTCAATTCAGTAAATGATATTAAAAACAAATGAGTAATATTTTAATAAATATTTGTACACACATAAGCACATATATATACACAAGCCGTAAAGCGTTACCAAGTGCCTACAGTGTGGTAGTACCATCCCTGTGAGCTGGGTGTTATCCAGGCACAGGGAGATTAAGTAACTCATCTAAGTTGATAACAGCTTCTAGATAGCAGAACTGTGAGGACTATGTTCCTCTTCAGCCTTTAGAAAGCTGAAGTCCTTGAAATTTTTCCTTACAAAAGAGAAATGTGTTCAAAAATAAGAAAGGAAAACAAAAACAACAAAAGAAAAGAACAGAAGGAAGAAAAGAAACAAAAGGAGTTTCCAGAGTATCTCATATTCTGAGAATTGAATGTTTCCTAGTTGGGGATAAGAAGACATTTTTTTCTAGAGATTTACTAATCTGCAAAAGAAAATAAGTCAGGGACCCTATGTAAGTGATAGGTAACTAATTTTGTAATTTTTGTAATAAGATCACATTGTAATTTTGACTTATTTTTTGATAGTCTTACATGTATTTTCAAACTCTTTAAAATAGTTGAAAGGCTCCAGTTTATGACCTAGCTCAGCTATTTACTAATTGTTGAAACTTGACTTCCGTTTCCCTGAATTCTGTATTACTATTGCCACATTGTTGTAATAAGAATTGATATCCAGAGGCATTTTGTACACATAAATCACTTTGTTAATTTTGATCTAATATCTTACTATTCATATTGAGTCATTATGTACTTTCACCGTACGTTTCTCTATGCTAGAGGCTGAAGACACTGCAGTGAAGTCAGTGTGTCTAGGCTTACAGTTTGGGGGATATGGAATGTCAAAATGTTGAGTCTTGGAAAGATTTCATTTAAAACAATTTTAAAGAATGAAAATTTTTTTTTCTGTTGATGCTCATAATTCTTTTCTGTTGATAGCCAGAAGAATTTTACAGAGGTGATGCAGTGATTAACTTGTACAGTGTGTCATATTTCTTGGGAGCAAACAAAATATTGCAGGGAGATTTTCAGAATATTTGAGGAGCTAGAAGTATTTCAGCCATCTGTTAAATCACTCAGCAATATAAAAAAATAGCCTAATGTGATTAGCTGTTAATTACATCCATAAGAAATTAAACTAATGCCTTACTTATTTTTTCAGGTAAAGAGCATGGTGCACCATTTATACTTTAATGATAAACTTGATGCACCAAGGAAAAGCCGTTTTCCAGAACGTTTCATGGATGACATTGCTGCTCTTGTCAGCACAATTGCTAGTGATATAGTTTCACGATTTCAGAAGGTAATGGTAACTCTTTATAAAAATTAAATCTCTTTCAAGCTCACATTTAGCTATCATATGGTTATTTGTTTTTGCTTTTTATTCTGTCTTCCAGGACACAGAAATGGTTGAGAGACTCAACACGAGCCTTGCATTCTTTCTCAATGATCTGCTTTCTGTTATGGATAGAGGATTTGTCTTCAGCCTTATTAAGACCTGCTATAAACAGGTAATGTGTAGTTAGTGATAATTAACAATTAAATAAATACTGTGTTTGCTGTTTTTAGGGGTGCAGCTAAGAGATCTTCAAGAACACCTTCAGATACTGATGCTTTTTTTGTATTTTTATTAGTAAGACAAAAGTAAGTTTCATTTGTTTTATGAGGATACAGGAGGATGGCAAGCTGATACCTGTGCTGCTGACTTTTTTGGGTTATATTGGCCCGCTCAGGACTCTTCCATTCCCATTCTGAAGAAGATCATCAAGTCAGGGGTCTAAACGTAAAGCGTCCCCAAAGATGCCATGCAAGAGCAGCACTTACACTGAATGAACAGCCAGATGAACTTTTTTGTGTATTTTTTGTGTATTTATTGGGTGGTTTATAAAGCAGCTGCTTTTTGCTTTGACTTCCTCCTAATGTAGATCCAGACGTTGTAGAGTTTAGAATCATGGACATATGTTTAGCCAAATCCCCAGTGTTACATTGCTTTTACTAAACTAAAAGCATCATGGGGGTGCCTGGGTGGCTCAGTAGATTAAGTGTCCAACTTCGGGTCAGGTCGTGATCTCATGGTTTATGAATT
Source organism: Suricata suricatta (assembly GCF_006229205.1). NCBI lineage: Eukaryota > Metazoa > Chordata > Mammalia > Carnivora > Herpestidae > Suricata > Suricata suricatta. The sequence continues at coordinate 92,132,516 of NC_043707.1, forward strand.
CGAGCCCCATGGCAGGCTCTGTGCTGGGAGCGTGGAGCCTGGAGTCTGCTTCAGATTTTGTGCCTCCCTCTCTCTCTGTCTCTACCCTGCTTGCACTCTGTCTCTCTCTCAAAAATAAATAAACATTAAAAAAAAAAAATCCTGGAACTTTTCCCTGAAAAGCTGACTTTAGTTTAAAATTTTTATCAGCTGATTAATGAAATGTGCCCTTTGGAAAACATTAGTTATTGGTCCTGACAGGCCATTTGGGTAAATGAGCTGTAGACTCATCCTAGAATTACCTTTTAAAGGAGATATAAAAATATACAGCTCTCTGGGTAGTATCCTAGCATTATTGAGGAGTTTGAGTCCTGGGGGTGTGGGACACAGTATGTGTGCAACATTTCCCAGCTGGTCTACAGGCTCATTTCTGAGAACTGCTTCAGAAATGCTATTTGGAAGCCTAACATTTAGAATCTTGAAGCTCTGTTCTATTGGATGCCTTTATTATACGTTTCTTTTAATAGAGAAGTTAAAACTACACATGGGCACTGACCCAGTTGCATATATTTGTAATAATATATATCATTTTGGGTGGGCACCTGGCTGGCTCAGTTAAGCATCTGACTTGGTTCAGGTTATGATCTTGCATCCTGTGGGTTCGAGCTCCGGATAGGGCTCTGTGCTGACAGCTCAGAGCCTGGAGCCTGCTTGAGATTCTGTGTCACTTCCCTCTCTCTCTTCACTTGCCCTGCTTACACTCTGTCTTGCTCTCAAAAATAAACATTAAAAAATTTTTAATATGTATTATTTTTACTTTACCCCCCCAAATTTCATGTTCTGTTGCTCCTCAAATTTGTTGTTATTCTTCAAGCATTGACATCTTGTATTTGTCAGTCATAGAGCTAGACCCTAGGATGCCAGAGCTCCTAAGTCAATGTATATATTTCTCCTCAGAGTAGCTTATGGTGTAGCTGGGTAAATAGACAAATAGGCAGTCATAAATATAGGTTAACACAAGGTGCTAATTATCCAGAGAACGTATTGTTTCTTTTATGAAATTACTTTGGTGGGAGACTTTTGCTTCAGAAAGTGCATCTTTGAGAAGTGGAAATATTAATGTTGTATTGGAAATGTCAAGAATGTGGCTTTTAGCCTAGGTAGTGGATTTGTAAATCTTAATAGATCTTGTAGTTCCAAATTTTTCATTGTAGCAGTAACTCTAGGAAAAGTTGATAATGTTTAATCCACAAAATCCAAAAACTGCCCACTAGATACTATTCTTTAATTTTTTAATCTGTCATTCTGATGCTGGCTTAGAGAAATGATATATTCAGTTGGTGTTCTTTTGTTTATATAATGCTTACAAGGTATCTTCAAAGCTTTATTCATTACCAAATCCAAGTGTCCTCGTGTCCTTGAGACTGGATTTTCTGCGAATCGTCTGCAGCCATGAGCACTACGTTACATTAAACCTGCCTTGCAGCCTGCTCACTCCACCAGCATCACCGTCACCTTCTGTTTCTTCGGCAACATCTCAGGTATGCAGAGTGTCTGAACAAGATTTTAAAGTCCATGTTTGTGAGAAAGCATTCTAAACACTGGAAAAAATTATAATACCACTGAATAATAGCTATGTGATAGGCTCCGTACTGAATGCTTTAAAAGTATTAGTCATTTGCTCTTTAGAGCAATTCTAGGAGGTGAGTTCAGTTATTTTCATTTTACATATGAAACACATTTTACATAGGAAATATAGAAAGGTCATTAAATTACCCAAGGCCACACAGAAGAGTGGCAGAGCTAGGCTTAAATCAAGGCACAGGTGAACTTTATTCTAGAGCCCAAGTTCTTATATATTATGTTGTACTCCTATTAGAGATCTATACGTATCCATGTGAGTGAATTCACTTATATAAGCCCATTTTTAAATTTTTTTAAAGATAGTTTATTGCCAAGTTGGTTTCCATATAACACCCAGTGCTCTTCCCCACAAGTGCCCTCCTCCATGACCATCATCCCTACTTCCCCTTCCCCCCTCCCTATTCAGCCCTTAGTTTGTTTTCAGTATTCAAGAGTCTCTCATGCTGTCTCACTCCCTCCCCCTAACTCTTTTCCCCCACTTCCCCTTCCCATGGTCCCCTATTAGGTTTCTCCTGTTAGACCTATGAGTGCAAACATATGGTATCTGTCCTTCTCCGCCTGACTTATTTCGCTTAGCATGACACCCTCGAGGTCCATCCACTTTGCTACAAATGGCCATATTTCATTCTTTCTCATTGCCATGTAGTATTCCATTGTATATCTCTATATATCATATCTTCTTATAAGTCCATTTAGATGTTTTCAGAAGTTGGGTTTCTTGAAGCAGATGCAAGGTAGTCTTGAGTTTGGGATGGAAGATGTTTATTAGGGATCAATACCTGTGAAAGGAAAAGGAGTGAAGCATAATTTAGCAGAGAAAGAAGTCAGACTGCAGTGCAGTCCTAAGAAAGCCCTGCCTACCTCTCTTGTACCTAGAAAACACAAAGGAAACTAGATGGATGTTCATAGGGTTTTGTTGGGTAGAACTAACTTCAATAGCTTATAGTTCCTCTCAAGACAAAAAAGGGTTATTGTAGCTATTATTCTATATCTTATCATACAGATGGAGATTAAAGGCTTTTGTGGCTGTAATATCATAGAATCCTGGTTTTTCCCTTTGGTGAAACATTTTTTTCTGCTGTATAATTCCTGAGGCAAACATGCTGCTTTCTTAAGCTCTTAATGTGTAAAGTCAAAGTCAGTCTTAATTCTTTGTAATTTTATTTTTGCGTTATTTAATTCCACAGCATAATTCCCTAGGCTAGATCAATCTCAGATACTAGATTAAAAAATTTTTTTTTAACTTTATTTAGATTGGAAAACATCAGAGAGCACCCACAACTTTTCATTTTACCTTTATGAAACGTCTTATGGATTGGCCTATTTTCACATACTCTTTTACCTGGCTAGCATACACTTCTTCCTAGAATACATAAGGCTGGTCTTTTGCTTTCTTCCCACATCTTCTGCCAGAGTTGTGGCCAGGCAGTGAAGAACAAATTGTAAGCACAGTTCGTAAAATCTATAATGAAACAGTTGTTTATACTTAACTTCCTCCTTGACCATCTCATTCAGCCAAGAAATTAATAGAATTTCTTCCATTATCTTGTTCCCTACTTTTTTATCTATATAAATTTCAGATCCTAATAGGTGACAGAGACATCACACTTTCTGAGGGTAGGGGTAGGCAAGAATAATATTCTTCTGAGAAATATTACATAGATGGTCTTGAATGTGGATTAGAGGGGAACAAGATTGTGGACACTCTTGACTTGAGCTGTGTCTTGGAGGGATGCTATTTGCAGTATTAAAAATCTTTTAAAAACTCAGTGAGTGAACCACAAAATGATAGTTAATTTTCTAGAGATAGCATTTTCTCTGAAGAACAATTTTAATGGTATTTAGACTTCGTCTGGGAACCAATAGCATTGACTAAGCATATGTCTTTTGTACTCAGCAGTAAGTACATTTTGCATCATTTGTATTTAGTTACTTTTTTCTCCTTCAGGGTATGATACTGCAACATTAAGCGGCTAAAAGAATAAAGAAACAGATGGAAAGGTGTCAATATGAGAAAAAGGAAGTTGAAAACAATGAAAAGTTTTTTCATCATAGTTTCCTGTTCCAAAAATAGGAGCAGTTACTTTCTCCAATGTTAATAACAGTAATGTAATAAAAGTACCCTATGCCAAGTATATCTCATATTGAGATAATGCTCATACAGCATTTGTTGTAATGTCCTGTCTGTAGGATGTTCTGTTGCACAGCTATTGTTGTTTTGTCCTACCTCACTCCCAAACAGAGTTCTGGATTTTCCACAAACGTACAAGACCAGAAGATTGCAAATATGTTTGAATTATCTGTGCCTTTTCGCCAGCAACATTATTTGGCAGGACTTGTGTTAACAGAGCTGGCTGTCATTTTAGACCCTGATGCTGACGGGTAAGTAGACTAGTTTTTGTCTTGTAGAATATCAGTTTGATTTTGGATAATAGGACAGAAGTATCGCACTGATACTTCCTAAGAATCAAAGGAATACTATTTACCATTCTTAATCTTCTTCTGTATTCACTAAGTTCCATATCTATGTTATTTCTACATTCACTGATTTTAAGAAAGCCATTTTTTCATACTTTATCATCTCTGAATTAGAGATTTGTCTTGAAAACAGTGGTGTATTGTGGTTTATTTGGTAGGATTTTTTCCCCTTCTTAATGGTCATAGAAAATATTTGTGCATATTAGTGGGTAGACTCATAGATTAATGGTGTGTACAGGAGGCACATTTCAGTTGAGACATATCAGTTGAGAAAAATGGACTAGTTTTCTATTTTCTATTTGGTTCCTTGTACAGAAAATGTGTTATTTGCCATCATTCTATGTAGCATTTTATTTCAAACTTGGTCCTATAAACAAATATCCTTAGATTTTAAGAATTTCCAAAATTGTGTACACTTGTATAGAATTTTTGGAAATGGATACAGTAAGGAAAGGGCATATCGTCTGATGACTTGAGTTTATAGAAATAGCTTGAGTGTTGTGGTCCAGCTTCCCTTTAGGGTATTTCTATCTTAAGAGTTATTTAAAATTTTTGTTTAATGTTTATTTATTTTTGAGAGACAGACAGAGACAGAGCACAAGCCAGGGAGGGTCAGAGAGAGAGGGAGACACAGAATCTGAAGCAGGCTCCAGGCTCTGAGCCCGATGGAGGGCTCAGACTCATTAACTGTGAGATCAGGATCTGAGCCAAAGTCAGACGCTTAACCAACTGAGCTGCCCAGGTGCCCCTATCTTAATAGTTATTTTAAAAAATCTCTGAGATCATAATTCCTTTGGGTAGTAATTGCTTTTAAAAAAATCTTCATAATAGGATCTTTAGGAGATTTTTTTAAGTTCTTATTTAAATTCCAGTTAACATACAGGTCATATTAGTTTCAGGTGTACAGTATAGTGATCCAACACTTTATGCTACACCCAGTGCTCATCACAACACGTGCACTCTTTAATCCCCATCACCTCTCCCACCCATCCCCCACACATCTCCCCTCTGGTAACCATCAATTAGTTCTCCGGAGTTAAGAGTCTGTTTTTTTGTTTGCTTGTTTATCTCTTTTTTTCTTTGTTTTCTTTCATAAATTCCACCTGTGAGTGAAATCATATGGTATTTGTCTTTATTTGATTGACTTTATTTTTTTAATTAATTAATTTTTATTTTTTTATGTTTTTATTTTTGAGAGACAGAGAGAGACAGCACAAGCAGGGGAGGGTCAGAGAGAGAGGGAGACACAGAATCCAAAGCAGGCTCCAGGCTCTGAGCTAGCTGTTAGCCTAGAGACCGACGTGGGGCTCGAACCCATGAACCATGAGATCATGACCTGAGCTGAAGCCGGAAGCTGGACGCTTAACTGACTGAGCCACCCAGGTGCCCCAGCTTCATTTTTTTAAGTGTATTTGTTTTTGAGAGAAAGAGAGATAGAGCGTGAGCAAGGGAAGGACAGAGGGAAAGAGAGGGAGAGAGAATCCATGGGGCTTGAACTTACAAACTATGAGATCATGACCTGAGCCAAAAATCAGGTGTTGGATGCTTAACTGACGGAACCACCCAGTTACCCCTCACTTAGCTTAATACCCTCCAGATCCAGCCATGTTGTTGCAAATGGCAATATTTCATTCTTTTTTTTTTTAGTGTAATATTCCATTGTGTATATATATACTACATCTTCTTTATTCATTTGTTAATGGACGTTTGGGTTGCTTCCTTATCTTGGCTATTGTGAATGATGCTGCAATAAACATAGGGGTGCATGTATCTTTTTGAAGTAGTGTTTTCATATTCTTTGAGTAAAAGCCAGACTTTTTTTTTTAGAGTGAGAGTGTGTGCATAGTGGAGGGGCAAAGGGAGAGGAAAAGAGAATTTCAAGCAGGCTTCACTCCCAGTGCAAAGCCTGAGATGGAGCTCAATGACACGGGGCTCATTACTGAGTGTCACTACTGTGTGATGACCTCAGCCAAAATCAAGAGCTGGTGCTTAACCGAGTCACCCAGGCGCCCCAAATCCCAAACTTTTAATAATGGTTCTCAAAGTCCTATTTATCTGGCTTTTGTGTACTCCTGCCACTCCCTTCCCTCCCCACATACTAAAATCTATCCGTCCTGGTCTCTCTGTTTTTTTAATGTGCTAAACTCATTTGCACCTTAGGCTATTTGCACTTGGGATTTTTTTCTCTGCCTGAAGCCGTGCTCACATTACCCTGAGACTGTCATGTACCCATTTGCTCCTTGTGATTCTTCAGGTCTCCACTCAAATAGCATCTTCTCAGTAAAGCTTTCACTAGCCATCCAGTCAAAATGAGCCACATTACCTTGCCACAGTCATTCTTAAACATATAGCCTTCTTTTATTTTTCTACAAGACACTTAGCTGAAATTTGCTGCTTAATTTCAGCCTTCTCCCATTAGAGTGTGATTTCCTGAGAGCATGTACTTGATCTTTCTTGTTCACAACTGTCCTTCCAATGCTTAGAATTGTGTCTGGTACAAAGTGGATGAACACACATGCATAAGTAGATGTTGATTCAAGGAATGAGTGACTAAGAGACTCAGATCCCATCTCTAAATATTATAATCTTTAATGGTATATAGATAAAATACAACATACAATGTCTTAGATCCTTGAGAAGAATGCTTGTTTTACTTCATCTGCTTGCTAATAAGAATAATTCCTTGGCAGTAATCCGCTTTAATACCAAAGAGTTGCTCTCTAGAAACTTTCATTAGAAAGTTAAGACTTAATTAGAAAATTAAGACTGAAACCATACGCTATGCTTAAATACTAATTTTGTAGCACAGATAGAGGTCTGTAGAACATGGATACCTTTACAACTGCATTTGTGACACTGAATTATTATTTTCATGTCTGTGTTTCTCTCTTCCTATTCAAGCTCTTTAGGAACAGGGACCATGTCTTACCCTAACACATAGAATAGGTTGTTGTAGGTCCTGCATAAACATATATTTAATAGTTGCATATGATTGGCTAATTTAGACATATGGAAAAGCATCGTGAAGATGAGTGGGTAGAGTTCATAGGTGGGTTGAAGTCAGGTTGGTAGCTGCAGAGAGCTGAGGAATATACACCCAGGCTTGGCAGTCATCACTGGCAATGAAAAAATGCAAAAGGGAGATCATAAAAAGCAAATGACCAGAATCTGAGATTTGAATAAAATGAGAGAGAGTATGAGGAAGGGTTGGAACTATTTGGAGAAAATACTGAGATGAGAAAAGATGACAGAGTGTCGAGTAGAGAACTGGAGAATAAAATCTGAGATATATCATTTAGACGTGTTTCTTGACGGTGTTTAAAAATACACTTTTTGAATAAAAATCTGGAAGGAAGAAGAATCTCCAGCTAGATTTCATTTATAGGAATGTAAAGTGGCAGATAAGATAAAGGCTCTGGAGTAAGACTACCTGGTTTCCAATCCCAGCTTTGAAATTGGCTATGGTCTTAAAGGTGAGAAAAGCTACTAGAATATACTGCGGAAGGCAGTGTACAAGACTGTGTTAATAAGTATGTTACATAAATTATGCAACTTAATTCTCAAAATTGCTTTGTGAGGTAGATAATTACCCTTAAGTAAGGAAACAGAAGTTAAATATCTAAAAAATTATTTGCTATTAAATGATGAAACTCATACAGTGCCATGTGTAATCATTCAAACTGTTTCAATGAAAGGGAGTAGGGAGTTATATATTTACATTTTATTTAAATATTTAAATTTATTTTTTAATTAGTGAAACTGTTTAATTTATTTGAATAATTAAAAATTAAATATAAATTTAAAAATAAATTCCATTTATTAGGAAGTAACTGGAAACTTCAGTAAACTTGTATTTTCAACATAGGAAAGTCGTGTTTGAAAGAAAGAAGGGAAGAGTTTGTGAGGGGGGCGTTGACGCTGTTGAAGAAACATGGGGTGCACTGAACATAATGGAGAAATTACCTTTTGAGAGAAGGAACAACTTTTTCTGACACAGGAGGAATGATGGAGATATGAAGGTGGAGATGTGTTACAAGATGTGGCCAGAGGAGGGGCGCCTGGGTGGCTCAGACGGTCAGGCCTCTGACTTTGGCTCAGGTCATGAACTCATGTTCTTGGGTTCGAGCCCCGCAGCGCGCTCTGTGCTGATAAGTCTGGAGCCTGCTTCCGATTCTTTGTCTCCCTCTCTCTCTGCACCCCTCCCTCATGCTCTGTCTCTCTCTGTATCAAAAATAAATAAAAAGTTAAAAAAAAAAAAAATCTGGCCAGAGGAAATTCAGAATAGTTTTTCTTTCCTAAAAGAAAGAAGTTGGAGGTAAAGTCTTGTCCTCATATTGATGGTGAGAGGCTGCAGGAGAAAGAGATGTGACACCGTGCCAGGTGTTGCTGTAAGGGCCTGTGGAAGTTGGCAGAATGTTTAATTAGAATAGTCGGCAAAGTCAAAGCACCTTCAGCCTACTAAGAGGCTTCCCCCCCCCCCCCCCCCCCCCCCCCGCAAAAAAAATGTGATGGTGAGTATTTTAGCCCGGTTGAAACTGAGAGGATTGGGAAGGTGTAGGGCCCCAATGAGGTAGAATGAGCAAGGAAGTTGAGTTTCAAAAGAGACATCAAAGGCAGTTCTCCAGCCTATGGACTGCATAATCCATTAAGTAGAAGATTTTTCTATTAGAAAAAGGAAATGAAAGTTTAGTTTTGGTAAATGTAAATGTTTGGTAAAATATCTAATTTGAAATAACATTTGAAGCTACTTAAGATTTACTTTTTGTTTTTTTGCTTTAAAATAAAACCATAACTATCTTAAGTCATTCAATATGAGTATGCACTAATAAGGAATTAATGTAAAAATAATTCACATTTACTCCTCAGTGAGTTTGTTTAGCATTTCTTTTTTCCTCCATCCTTACTTTATACAGACAGACATTTGTTAATTTTATGAGAAATATTTTATAGGAATACATGCAAATATGTGGCAAAGTTTAAGTTAAAATTGATTCAGTACCATGACTTACTGTTTGCTTTAAAGATGTTTACTAATCTCTGTGACCTTACTGCTGCTGCTGCTGCTTTTTAAATAGACTGTTTGGATTGCACAAGAAAGTCATCAATATGGTACACAATTTACTATCCAGCCACGACTCAGACCCACGGTACTCTGACCCCCAGATAAAGGCTAGAGTGGCCATGTTGTATCTACCTCTGATTGGCATTATCATGGAAACTGTTCCTCAGCTGTATGACTTTACAGGTACTTAGTATATTTAAAACAAATTTCAAAGGAAATTTCATTGTTTAACTGTATTAGAAATAGCTCAAGGATAAAGGTCTTATTTTAGGAAAAGAAATATAAGGAAATGTACACTGACATAAGTAAACTATAAATATTTAACCATGTTACTGAAAAACTTTTGACTATATGAGAGAATTCACTGCAAACTTTCCTTAAGTGCTTCTTAAGATAAATTTTAAAATAATGATACATGGCATTTCTATACCAACCTATTAGAAAATAAGATTTTTTGGTATGAGACTATACTGTCTTCTGAAAAAAATATATAAGTAAGAAAACTTGACAGAGGTCTACCACCTTCAGTCTCAGTTTTATTTGTATAGAAGACTGAAGTTAATACTCACCTGAATATCACAATTATGTTTATTGTTAACACTGGGCTAATAAGTTGAAGTTCTGTTGCTTTTTAAAAACTAGAACTCAAAAAATTTTATTACTCTTGCTTTTTATATTTAGAATTCACTTGCCCTAAAGAAAACACCATAGTTTGCATCTTAATACTTCCAGTTCAATAAAAATAAAAACAAACATTTACTAAGTACCTAATACACATTAAGTGCTTCAACAGAGCTGGCAATAATATAAAGATAACCAACTCTGTGCCTTTAAGAGACTGGTTGTTACGTGGTCAGCCAGTATTTTGATTGCTAAAATGGGCTACAAAACTATACATTATTGTTGTAAGAATGGGTTAATGTTTAAAATATTGTCTAAAATAAGTAAATCTAATCATAAATATTACATCTTAATAGGTTTTTCCTTTAAAGGAGAAATGGAGATAGGAAAGGAAATTGCATGCTTAGTAACCATTGATTAACCTAAATGGAATTTTATTTATTTATTTTGGTGTTATTTTTTCCAGAAACTCACAATCAAAGAGGAAGACCAATTTGTATAGCCAGTGATGACTATGAAAGTGAGAGCGGAAGTATGATAAGCCAGACAGTTGCCATGGCAATTGCAGGAACATCAGTTCCTCAGCTAACCAGACCCGGCAGTTTTCTCCTCACGTCATCGGTAAGAACAGCCTCCTGCACAAGTTTTTGCGGGAAAGGCAGATATTTACAAGGATATCATCTTAAATAACTGGGGTTGTTGTATTAGCTGATGCAAAAGTACTGTGAGTTCTATTTGTGGACATGTTAAAGTTCTGCTTATCTTGTGCTAAATTGTTTTAAAAATTATTAATACCTCAAGGTTTATGGTATAAAACTCTGTATTCTGTCATTCAGAATTTTGAAAGTTGCTTTATTGTATATAGCCTATTTTCTTTCTTGTCTTTTGTTTTTGTTAATGTTTATTTATTTTTGAGAGAGAGGCAGAGCATGTGTAGGGGAGGGACACAGAATCTTAAGTAGGCTTCAGGCTCTAGGCTGTCAGCACAGAGCCCAACATAGGGCTTGAACTCATGAACTGGGAGATCATGACCTGAGCTGAAGTCAAGACGCTTAACCAACTCAGCCACCCAGGTGCCTCTATTTTCAAAATCCATTTTATTCTTTATCAACCCTAAGAAGTATTCTTATTGTTTAGCAATAGCAAATATTTTTGTTTAATCTGTAAAGATTTATCCTGTTTCATATTTTAAAAAATTGATAGGTTCTCTGCCCCTTAAAGAGCAAAAGATATGGGAGCAGAGAAGAAACAAACGGTAGACCAAGATCAAGTTCTAAGTTTCAAATGACATTTTTTCAGAAAAATGCAGTAAGACTTATGGAAGCTAGCCTGACAACTTAGTTTTATTGGTAATTTACATATCAAAAGATTCATCCTGGGGCGCCTGGGTGGCTCAGTTGGTTAAGCATCCAACTTCAGCTCTGGTCATGATCTCCCAGTTCATGAGTTCGAACCCCACTTCGGGCTCTGTGTTGACAGCTCAGAGCCTGGAGCCTGCTTCAGGTTCTGTGTCTCTGTTTCCCGCCCCCCCCTCCCCTGCTCACGCTCTGTCTGTCTGCCTCTCAAAAATAAACAAACATTAAAAAAACTTTCTTTTAAAATTTCATCCATTGTAACCCTATAATTTCATGGTTTTTAATATATTTACAGGCTTGTGCAGTCATCACTACAATCTAAGTTTAGAAGATTTCCCCCTTAAAGAACCCTGAGGCCTGTTCTGTAGCCACTTCCTATTTCCTCCCAGCCCTAGGCAGCCACTAGTCTACTTTCTGTCTGTATATCTGTCTAGATTTGTCTATTCTGGACATTTCATGATAATTGAATTATGCATTGTGGTATTCTATATCTGGTCTTTGACTAAACAGCATGTTTTTGAGATTCAGCTATGTTGTAATGTATATCAGCACTTCCTTTTTTTTTTAATTGCCAAGTAATATTCTTTGGTATTGATATACCAGATTTTTTATCCATTTGCTAGTTGACGATCATTTGGATCCTTTTCACGTTTTGACCTTTGGGAATAATGCTGCTATGAACATTTGTGTATATGTCTTTGTGTACACATATGTTTTTGTTTCTCTTAGGTACATAGCTAGAAGTAGATTTGTTGGGTCATCTAGGATCTCTGTGTTTAACATTTTTGGAAACTTCAGAATTTTCAAAGTGGCTACACCATTTTACATTCTTATCAACAGTAAATTAAGATTCCTGTTTCTCATATCCTCACCAACACTTGGTATTATCTCTTTTTTTTATTATAGCCACCTTAGTATAGAGTAGTATCTCATTGTGGTTTTGATTTGCATTTCCCTAATATCTACTGATGTTGAGCATCTTTGTTTGCTTATCAACACATCTTTTTTGTATGTCTTATTTAGAGAAAAGTTCATTCATAATCTTTGCCAGTTTACTATTGTGTTAGTCATTTTCTTGTTATTGAGTTAAAAGAGTTTTTATATATTTTAAGTACAAATCCCTTATCAGAGATATGATTTGCAAATATTCTTGCCTGTGGATTTTTTTTTTGTTTTGTTGCTTGTGCCATTTGAGGTGCACAAGTTTTTAATTTTGATGAATTCATTTTATCAACTTTCTTTTATCACTTGTACTTTATATATTCTTTTGTATAATATCAAAAGTACATGTACAATTAAAGTATAATAATAGAAAAAGCAATAATATACCTATATCCCAGCATCAGAACTAGAACATTGCAAATTCCTTGGAAGTTCCCAGTCTGCCGTCCATCCAGTCCCTCTCTACTCTCAGAGGGACCACTGTGCTCAGTTTTGTTGACCTTGCTTTTCATTGTTAAAAACTTTTCTTAAGTGGAATATACTATATATTAAAAATTGTGTGAAACATAAATGTACAAATTTATAAAATATTATAAAGTGAACACCTTTGTAACCATCACTCAGGACAAAATAGATAACATTGGCTGCCTTTCAGCCAATTGGATGTTCTTCTCCACCACAGCTATCCACTATGCCACCCCCTATTCTGACTAATGAAATAATTGCTTAATTTTGCTTATCCTTTTACCATTCAAGTGGGCATCTCTAAATCCTGTAGTTTAATTTTATATCTTTAATATTCATCCATATTATAAGATGTAGCTATAACTTACGGATAATCATTTCTGTATTGTTGTAACCCGGAGGCCGGTCCGGCGTGCTCGTCCCTGGCGCTCGGTGGTACCTGTTTCGTCCGCCCCGACTGGCAGGGCAGAGAATCATCGTGGGTCCTTCTCCTGAGGGAGGGAGAGAAAGGGCAGGAGGGAGAGACACAGAGAGTGAAGACAGCAC